>NC_056721.1:13859649-14144649 GCF_018831695.1 Puntigrus tetrazona | reverse complement strand
AAGTAATAAATTATGGAATAGATAGAATAGAATAGAATTTTGGATTCAGACTGCTTTGATGCTGTTTTAGCATTTACTGAACTATACACAGTGTTAACAACACCGCACTGAAAACCGCCAAATGAAACACATTTACATTCATCTGCTCTGATTCTATCATACTGGATAACAAAATGGGCTACAACCCAACAGCTGTGTAACATCTAAACCAAAAGCCAACTAGCTAATCCAGTGAAATGAATGGCTTGATTTTTTATTCCTTGTTTTCTAATCAACAGAACACACCACATGTTTCCTCTAAATCAATAAATCCCCAGTATAAGCCAAGCATTAGCAGAAACCAGGGTTTTTGCCATCAAAGCAAAGACTGTTTGGATGAGACGTCCACACGGCCTACAGCACAATCCCAATTTGGGGGAGTTTAATTGGGATGCTAGTTCTCAAAACAAACAAACCTCTTAAACCAAAGCATATGCTCATCGTTCAAGCTGTCTGTCTTGAATTGCAGCTATTAAATCTCCCAATTTGATTTTCCAGTGTTACAATTTTCCAGAGAAAAACTCCAAACCTTTCCCCCAAACCGGACTGCTGTGTAATAGCGTGCTAAATTTAGCTAGTCTCCCTCGACCACGTCAAGGCTAAAACAGAAAGTACAAGATCAAAAGTTGAGCTTCAGCTGTCCAAACTCAATTCTCCCGACTCACCAGACAACTCAAAGAACTCTTCCTTCTTCCTCTCTCTGACAACCACGTCCTGTTCCACCATTTTGTCTGCTGTTTTCACACAAGGCTTAGGGGGATTTTTGGTTTCAATGTAGTCCATCTCACGCTCCACCCGGTCTACCCTTGCTCCCGCACCCTCCATGTCTGAACGTAGTTTGGTGTGCTCCTTACTCAACTTCTCCAACAGGTCTGCGGCCTGCTGCCTGAATTCCTTCAGGTCGGAGTTGTAGCGGTTGTTCTGTTCATGCCACAAGGCAATGCGTTCCTGGAAGAATAACAAGCACACTAATAAGTCACACAAGTGTTTAAGATGATCACAGAGTGCAGCAAATTCTTTCCAACGATAAACTTATTCCAACGGCGAGTTTTCTGTGCGTTATTAAAAAGCTTGTGTTAATAATAGTGCAGGAGTGTTTTAAACAGCATGTGTTACTGTTAGACTATTTTTTTACCCGTACAAATAAAAAGCACATTCATTATTGGAACGGTTTGTCTGGAGTCAGGAGATGGAGAAAATAAGTAATGTTTGAAAGGAATTTGAGGGAAATCGAAATTAATAGGATACATATTTACAGCTGTACAGGGACTACATTTCAGAAATCATTCTAATATGCTGACTTGATTCTTAAAAAACATTTCTTATTATTATCAATACTGAAAAAAATGTGCCGCTTAATGGTTTTTAATGGAAACCACGATCGTTCTTTTTTAGGATTTTTAGTGAATGAAATTTGAGAATACTTTTTTTTGTAACATTGTAAATGTCTTTAATGTTTTAAAAGAGAAATTACTGACCACAAACTGTTAAACATTAGTGTAGCATTCATTTCTCTTTAATCTGAAAAAGCTGTCAAATAGGTTCAGTGATTTGAGATGCGAAGCACCCTTGCTGCAGAGGCCAAAGAACAAATATATGCTCAAATATTTCACAAAAATATATTACTATATTAAAGGTATGTAAATGTGGAGCCAAATTATCAATATTGCAATTAAATATGCACAGCATATCACTGTGGACACCCCAGGGGTCTTTTTCTCCGGGCTAGCTGCTCTAGCTGAATTTAATATTACATGATTTCGAATCAAAACAAACTTTGTTTTGCATAAATTTGTTGCTCCATTAAATATTCATTAAAATGCATTTTTTCCGTCATCATATACTGTAGTTTGGGACCAGTTTCTTTTGATTAGCTTTCGGTCCTGTTGTACCCGAACTTCACTCTCATTTTATGAAAAACACTGTTTAGTAGTTGAATGGAGTCCCGCTGATACAGGTAATCAAGACAGACCTGTCTGCATATGATATATGTAGATTGACTGAATAAATTAATTATTCTAATGAAGTGTCTACTTAATCATGAGTAATTATTTTGGTTATTGAATCAGTATTGTGTTTTTCAGCTCAGCTTCACTGAGAACAAAACTGCTGAGCTAAACTTACATTCTGTCAGTCAAGGGGATGTTTCTCTACAACTTCACTCAAGAAAAGTAAGTCTATGGCGAATTTTAAGCGGATGTGAGACAGCACAGGCTTAAATAAACACTTTTTGATGGTTCACTGCTGTGTTGGGACGATGTTACTTCATGGTGTCTGTATCGCTGTTTTTAAATGTCCAAGCGTAATAAATATGATGAACTCTCTTGACTAACTGTCCTATTAACACTGTTTCAATGTGTGCCTAAAAAAGTGGCTGAAAGCTAGCAGGACTGCAGAAGGTATGCTAAAATGCAGTCAGGCAAGCCAATTTTCTCTTACCTCCATAGCAAGCATCCTGTTTTCCAAGTAATTCATCAGGCCCTGATAGTGGTACTGGCCTCTTGAACGAGCCAAAACAGTCAAGAGAATGAAGAACACGGTGGCTTTCATGGTGGTTTTGGAGAAGGGACACTCTCAGGTACTCCACAAAACAAAGAAACACTCCAAACTCTGAGGCTGATGTGCTGCAGCTGCTCACGGGCCGCCCTTGTCCTCTAGCGAGAGTGTGAGCGCTCACAAGGAGAAGGGACCAGAAACACGGACTTCCAGGGTTTCGAATTCGCTGGCTCTCTTGCTTGGCTGGAATGTTTTTACTAACACTGAGGAGGAGCCATGTGTCTCTGGCCTCTCTCTGTCCTCTGTGCTTGAAAGATGAAGTCAGTGAAATGCAGTAAAAATACTAGTTATATAATCTTTTGTTTCCAACTTTGCACTGTTATGGTAAAAGTACATTATTTAAAAGGTTTACGTAGTGAGTAGTGAGGCAATAAAGAACCTTTACTTTTATGATTATCCGCTATATATGCACACGTCATCTCATACAAGGCAACTTTACACTATCGGTACAATAGTGGTTAAATGAAGCAGCGACCCTATTTCTAAGTTTAATAGTAAATCAGAAATATATCATACAGTACATAGATGAGAATATCACATCACCCTGGTTATGCAAATACCACTGAAAGGGCACTGGATGAAATGCAATTGAAGATCCCTTTAATACCGAACTGAATTATGCAGAGAGAAAATAATTCACGTATTGCAGTTTTTGATAGTAAATCTCTCTTCAGGACCAACAAAGTAATTGTTCCTCAATTCTCAAAGGAAAAGCTCTGAGAACCGAAGACTGCTGTTAAGAAAGAATGTGTGGTTTGACTGGGTCAACACTTTGAATTTTTTAAATGCTTTGTACTGTATGTTACTTTTCTTTCTTTCTTCATTTGCAGAGGTTTAACCTTTGTCTCGGTGCCCATCGATGTGCTCTCCAGGTTAAGTGACTGAAGAAACTGACCTTTTGTTTTGACAGACAGATGAGCTCTATCAAGGATTCATGCAGCCTGAGCTCAATACCAAATACCCAAGAACAAAATGTCAGAATTTGTCTCTTGTCATTACAATCTATATTATGTGCTACTGAAGAAATCACTTTACAATAAGGTTCATTAGTTAACAAAAGTTAACCATTTACTAATGCATTATTCAGATCACAAGTTTTGTTGGTTAACATTAATTAATACATTGTTAACTAACACGAACAAAAAATGAACAGCTGCATTTTTATTTACATAACAATAACAACGATTAATAAATACTGCAAGAAATGTGTTGATCATTGTTCATTCATTAGTTAACACATGAAGTAATTATAACAAATGACATCTTTCTGTAAAGTGTTAACTTAACTGTTATCTAACATTTTGTTTTTGCATTTATATAGCCAGATCAGTGTAGCAATATAAGTTAAATATATGACCATACATAGCACATGCAACTTTTTTCAGATTTTCTGGCTATTTTTCTGCTTTGCTTGTGCAGCTGGTGTCGTCATGGCAACCTCCTCAGTAGCTTGCAGATTGGGGCCCATGGACCCTGTTGAGCAGTCTCACTGATTGTAAGCCACTGACCCAATCTGTAGTTACGTAGTGTCATACGGTGTCCGCGAGGCTAAATACAGTACATTTCAAACAATGCATTTTTACATAACTGATGTGGATATCGACAGCCAATTGTTTAAGGAAATAATCTACAGTAAAATATACTTATTTCAGCAGCAAATTTGTTTCAGGTCCACTAGATGGAGGCATAAGCAAGCTGCGAAAATGAGTTCATAGATTACCTGACTTTCCGATCTATGGTTCTCTTTCCATTCCATTCCATTTGTTGCTGTTTAACACTAGGTTTAAATACGCTGTGTGTAAAATACATGAGTAATTTTACTTGATTACTGTAATTAAGTATTATTTGGGATATTTGTAATTTAAAGTACAATGTAAACTGACTACTTGTACTTGATTACATATTTGAGGGAAAAAAACTGTGCGTTTTACTTATATTTTATTTCATCTTGAAAAGTAGGCTACTTATTACATTAAATATTGTAAACATGCTTTTGACGCGCAAAGATTGATGAGGTTCGTTTTCACGCATCAAGCACAACACCTTTTGATCTTGAATTATAACTTTTATCAGGTAAATTTCTGGCTTTAAAAGTTCACCATCAAATCCGCAAAGCATACTGAAGTACAGTAACAAAGTTGCTTGATGAGAGTTTAAATGTATATTTTAGAAGACATAAATGATTTATTAAATAAATGCTACTACAAATACAAAACTCAACATTTTTAAGGTATTTGGTTGCAAAATGTTTGTTTTAGCTACATTTAAATAATAAAAAATTTAACTACTACATTTAAATGTATTTATTTAAATTTAGCTAAAAATAAATTGTTTGCAACCACTTACCTTAAACAAAAAAAATTGTAAATTAAATGAATAACCTTTTGCATTGTTTTGAAGCTTCATCTTTGTACATGCCATACACTTGCATTGTATGCAGACACATCTAAAACACTGGGTTTGTACTCATCAGAAGAAAAAAGTTTTGAGGGATGACATCAGGGTGTAAAGGCCATATTTGTTGTTCCTCTGGGCTAAATTTGAATAGTTTACCCTGCTGAATAACAGTATATATATATATATATATATATATATATATATATATATATATATATATATATATATATATATATATATATGCACAAAAACGTATTTGTGCTCTTGTGTTATTTATTGGGTCATTATGAAAAAAAACAGCCTGACTGAGATTACGGTGCCTGCAGAGTAGCAATTCTCTCGTAGAACACTTCTAGCTTCTTAAACACAGCCTAAATTCATATGAAAAGAAAGATTTTTATTGGGTCGAAATAATGATTGAGTAGGTCAGAAAGCATGACCACCTAGTGCCAGGTCATATAAAAGAACAGACTGTGCAAAAGCACCATAAATCCCTCTGCCTCTTGTAAATAGCTTTAATACACCCAAGGCGCCAAATCACTTGACCTGTGTTAGCCTCAGCGTTTTGGAACTTTCTGCTTGACTGAATGTTCCGGACCCACCCCCTCTCCTCCCATTCTCTTGCTGTCAGTCCAGGTAATAGTCAAGACATAATTAGCAGCACGCTCTCTTGATACTTATTTTGTCTGACTCCAACCTCGGGCCTTGATAGCCTGGACTTTCCTCTCTGCTCTTACGAGATTCATTGTGTGATTAACTGGGGATGGGTCTTTAAAGGTACTAAGATAAGTGTTATTTAATTATAAATGGTTGTACTAGCGTGATTCTTCCCATCTCTACTTCTTAAGATTTAAGGTAATCTTAAGAAGACAATCTTTAACTCTAAAGATTATTTTAAGAAGAAGTAGTAATGAATAATTGTTTAGCATATTAAGTACAAAATTAGTCGATGGAGATAGCTTTTGGCGGCACATTGACATTTCCTGTTATGTCTCCGCTATCAAGAAAAAGTACAAACATGTCCCCTAAGTGAAAAAAGTGCACATTTTTACCTGCGATGGCTGGAAAGATTCTTTTACTCTATGCTTTTAAATTGTGTATTTTGTGTCCCTTTTATGTGTTTCAGGCCAATTGTAAATGGAGTCATAATATATCAGTTAGATAAGTGACCATGTAGCATGAAATAATGGCTAGAAAGCAATTGAGGATGACAAACCAAAATAAACAGAAGGCACTGAACAATGCAGCCTGATTCCCAAAGCAAATGGCAGTTCTTGTTGGTGAATGAAACGTATGACCTGTGTCTTATTTTTACTGAAAAAAACATAAACAACATAAACTGCAGCCATATATATTTATTAGTTTTTCAAACTACCGGTACATATCTCTCCCTCTTAACATCACTTCCAGTTCGAATCAAATGACTCTTATGAGCCGTTTCTTTTTGGTGAATCAAAAACACTTCAAACGAGCCTTTAACACTGCACTTCGTAACTTTTATGATAGCCTATCTAAACTATGAAATTTACCCAAAATAATTCAAAGAGAACAATTTGGAATCAATTTGGGACCTCAGGACTAGAAAGCAAAATGAATTGTGTAACGATCTGTAACGATGCCCAGCCCGGCAGACCTTTCCGTAGATGAAAAACAAATTATTGTTTGTCAAAGAAGCATAGCCTGAAATAAAATGTAAACTTATTAAAAGTTCTAGTTAGTTGCAAAGTTGTAGCCATATAGGTAATAATGGAACATTCATATAAACCAAACTAAATTATGTGATGTTTACGCAGCATTGCAGCACTGCGTAAAAAATGTTGCATCTCTTTTACCAAATCCATTTTCGAAATGTCATCACGCCCCTAATTGGTACATTAAACTACGTGTGTTAGGTCAGCTTTATAGACATCAGACAGGCAGAGGACAGTTGGCACTGTTTTGGAAACCCTCTAACAGAGCAGCATTCATTTCAGAGAGCACACACAGTACAGGTCTCTTGTCCAGCGGGGTTGGCCATTGGAAATAAAGACACAGTATCTAGACATGTCCACAGAGAGCTAAATCCACAGGCAGTCGTCCCGGCGAAGGAGCTCCCAGCTGCCTGGCGAGCTGTACCCCCCACACGGTCTCGGCCGTCCCGCAGGCTACGTCAGCGGCCAGACTACGCCACCTCTCTCTCCTCACTGAGAACCAAAACAAACTCTCTCATCAAAGACAAACCTGTTCCTCGTACCTCACACATGTTCTCCGACAAGCAAGTGGGCTGAAGCAAGTTAAGCACAGCACGTCTTTTTAGGCCCCCGCTACAGCTGGGAGCCACTTGTGGGTTCATATGGGCCGCTGGTCAATGGCCAGCCGTCATGGGGCGTCCAGGCTTTTTGGCCAGGCTGAGACCTCAATGTCATATTGCCAATGCTCCGCTTGTTCTCGCTCTGAAAGGCTTTGTGAGGAGCTGGGGGGTGTGACTGTGTACTATTATATCACCGAGCACTAATTACACCAGCGCTGCTATCCACAACAGGGCTCGACAGCCAAACATGTCGTCTCACGCTCTACTCCAAACAGCCCAGCTCTCAGCGCTAGTACTGTAATATGACTAATATATGTGGAATGCTTCAGAGTTTGTTGAGTGTGTGCAACATAATACAATTAACAGAATCGCAACCGCAGTTGTTATTCAGAATGGAGGTAATGATGGATCTGGTGCAACAAAAGGGACACAAAAAATTAAGTCTAGTCAGGATTTAGAGATTAGCAATATTTGCAAAAGGAGGTATGATGAACTTTTGTTACATCGCAGTAAAGACCAGCCTTTCTCGTGTCAAATGAACAAAAGACTCGAGGTAACTCATTATTTTTGTTTCTCATATCCTTGACGGCATTGTAATTATTTCCTAATTCGGAATATGACGAAAGAGGTCGATGCGTTCAATTTGGCCGAATATCAGTTCATGACGGTACAAGCTACTCAATAAAATGATACAAACTTCCATTTTATGCCAATAGGTGGCGGCGAGCGACTTTATAAGTGAGTCAAAACACAGTTATTGAATCACTGATTTAACCGATTCCTAGCACTGCTACTTGCTTGTTGTTTTGTTTAGACCTGTTTCTGTGGGTGCAATAACTAGCAACAGCACCCGACATGTAAGTTACCAATACTAATGTTTACTGAACTGTTGTTAAAAAAAATATTCAGAAGTACTGCAATCGTGCTTATGTTATATTGTTTAAATATCTAATAACAAAATGCTTAGGAGTTGACTGCTTTAAAGGCATAGTTCACCCCCTGATTTACTCAAGCCATCCTATTGTAGCTATAAAAACACTTTTTTTCACACATAGCCTATCTGAGTTATATTAAAAATGTCCTGGCTCTTCCAAAATGTACAATTGCAGTGAATAGGGTCAATCTAAACTCAATCTAGAGATTTAAAATATGGATATTTTTCTCACAAAAAAACTTTGTGATTCAGAATTTGCTTCAGAAGGCCTTTACTAACCCCCCCAGGGCCATGTGGAGTACAGTAGTTTTTATGATGAATTTAGACACTTTTATTGGACTTCAAATTTTAACCACATTCACTGCCATTATAAAGCTTGGATTTGTTTTATATTACTCCAATTGCATTCGTCTAAAAGAAGAAAGTCATATACACTTAAGGATGGCTTGAGGGTAAGTAAATCATGGGGTAACTTTAATTTTCCAATGAACTATACCTTTAAATTCGTAAGACTGCCTCATAAGAGTAAAGCAACAAGGACAGAAGCTTTTTTTGCAGCTTCACATGGTGAAAAAAATTACTACAAAAGAGTCCACCCAACTCTCAGTATAAGAGTGTTCTTTTTGTTCTGAAGTCTTTTAAGAGAGGGTGGTGTGAAAGAACATTTACAAAGCAAACACATAGTGATATTGTTGAGCCTAACCACAGGTTGGGGGAGGAAGCGGGCGTTGAGGGGAGATAGAGAGAAAAAGAGAAAGATGAGGGCATGTAAGCGAGAAAGAGATGCTGCTACACAGTCAGACTGTCTGGCTACAGCAGGATCCCCAGCACTCAGCATCACATGATTCCAGAGGTCAGAGGTTATCCCAGCTGATGAATATCAGGCTGAGGCCAGTAGCACTCACTAAAGAAAAGGAGTTGTTTTCACTCCCAGAGCCTGGAAAGTTTATTTCAGGAATATATTCTGCCAGCATGAGATTGTAAACCTGTCCCACATTGGGAAAATAATGTCCACCAATTCTCTTTTTTTCCTCCAAGTGGTATTATTTAGCAGCTAGAGTATCTGCAGTTTTTTGTTAAAAAAATAAACGCACATGTAAAAATAAAGTCAAAAAAAAACTTTGAAATGAAAAAAAAATTGTGAAAAATTGTACACAGTTTACAACAAGTATTTTTGTTTTTTACATTCAAAATGTAATGTTTAATTCAATGTGTTACTGTTGCTTTGCAACTGTTTACTAGCAATTATGTTAGCTGTTTCCATACTAAATAATTACTCAGTATCCTTAAAATGAATGAATGAAAATTTAAGCTATGTTAACAGAATCATGACAGACACTTCACATAACACCTTGCACTAGAAAAATAAACATACATGTAAAAATACGCATGTGATATTGCATGTATAGCTTGATGGCCGTTTTCCACATGTCCCTAATATTAATATCTGGATTGAAACTATGTTAATAGAATTATCAAAGGCCCTTCATTTAACGCCTTGCACTGGATTTTAAGGAAAGCCCTCCGATTATTGCAACCATGTGGAGAGGACGGCCGTATTATGAGCTGCAAAGCTGGTACAAATGGAGAACTAAGCCACAGCCTCAATATATTCTCACCTGGCTGTGATCTCACATTCAACTCTGCGACTGAAAAATCTACTCCGGTATGTTGAGGAAATGCGGCCAGCCGGCAATGGTATGCCAAAGTGCAAATTATGACTTTGACAGTTATGCGGTCAAATATATTTCATTTTCATCCCTTTATCTTTCATGCAAGACACAGGCCTCATCGCGGCAGGGGCTGAGAGGCATCGACAGAGGGAAGCTGAGTGACTCTCCATCCAAATGACCCGGCAGACACCCCATCATCGCCCGGCAGAAGATCACTTTCCTAAAACGAGCGTAAATGGAGGTATTGCCGTAATGGCTCTGATATTTTTGACATTTATGAGCTCTATAACAAGGAGCGGATTGAGTGATGGCGCGGTGGCTGGCTGAGAGGCCGAAGGGGGAGTTTGTGTGTACGGGGGCTGCACAAAGCCGTGTCAAACCACACCACATACCATCACCAACGGGAGAATGAGAAATCCATTTGGATTGTTGACATTGAACTTTATGAACCAGACAAGGCAATATTTCAGATTTTTCTCCTTCTGGCTGTCTCCATCTCACTCTTGTGTTACTCCTACTTTTCTGTGGAGTAACCTGGAACTTATAATCAAGTCTTTCAAAGGAAAAGCTGAGTTAATGTCGGCGATCGCTGGCTGTTAATGTCAGTGTCGTTCGAAAGCAGAAAAATATTGCTTCAAAAACTATCATCATGATGATAAAAAGCAGGGAAATATGATATAAAATAATATTATAGTAAAATAACTGATGCTTATCACACAAATTACATTTATAATGCCTTTGGGACAAATGGAGCAATTTATCAGTGTTTTTGAAAGCAACTGAAAAAACACGCTGATCAAGTGGCGTACTGAAAAACAATATGCCTCAGTGTAATAATAAAAAATGTTTCATATCAGATTTCTGAAAGATCATGTGACGCTGAAGACTGGAGTAAAAGCAGTAAACTGATTTTCCAGCACAATCCCAGTTCTTCCATTTTCTTAAAGTAAACAAAATAAATAAATATCGATAAAAACGCTTGTCTTGCACTGTGCATACATCCTACGTCATTCCTCCAGAACTGCTTGTGTTTGCGGAGAAAACGGTTTTCAACTTTTTAAATTTGGATATTTTTCTTGCAAAAATCTATCACTTCACTATAGGGGGCATTTATTCAACTCCCCGGAGCTGCGAGGCTGTCACGCTAGTGGTTTGCGAGAGAAAAATAAACTTAAACAATTTGAATCTTCTAGGAACGAAACAAACACTACAGTTACAGGCTGGCAAACAAGACACAAAACCACACGCATTAAAAGACGAGAACCGACGTAGCAGTAAACTGGAGCTTAAATACACACAGGAATTGACTTAATTAATAAGACACACCTGAAGACAATGATACAATTAACAGGAACGGAAGGTAGGCAACACGGAGCACATGGCACAAGACAAAAACAACAACAAAGGAGTCCACGTGTGTGTGACAGAGGCACTGTTTATTATGGATGGATGCACTTTTGAACTGTTGAACGAAAACACCCGCCCCGCTACCATTATAAAGCTTTTAAGAGCCAGAACATTTTTTAATATAACTCCGTTTGGATTAATCTGACATCGTACACACCAAGGAGTAAATCATAGGCTAATTTTCATTTTTGGGTAAGTTAACAATCACAGCTAACCAACCTCATTTTACCTTCGTGAGTCACTGAAGTGCAGGTCTTATGTTCGACAATGTGAACATTTTTGAGCAGAAATTTGTTTACTCCATCATCCAGGCAAGTTCAGCATTGCATTTTCCCATCAGTCTGTCGCGGGGAACCGCAGCCCCTCCACTTGTCTTATCACTCAGAGCTGAGATAATAGGGGCAGATTTAGTCTGATTAGTGCTATTAGTTCTATCCCTGTCTCCTCATCACAGATGCTTGACATGTTTCTCATAACGGCCCAGCACAGTGGCGCTGAGCAGAGAGAGCATGACTGACGGCTGCTCCTGGACACTGGAGGTCTGTGGAAAGTTATAGCCTGACCGTTCCACTGCATGTTATTTAAGTGGATTGTCTCTCACAGTTTATACTGTGGCCGAAATGGAGTTGTTCAACAGCGTATATGAAACGCTGTCGATGACTAAAGTATGAGAAAGGCCACGTTCCAACAGGCATATTGCGTCTGGATGCCTGACTCAAATCTGTACGTGCAATTGTCTCTAATTGTGACATTGATTCGGGGAGATCTGCATTCTTCGGCCTCTTACGGTTTTCCAGTATGGGTCTAGGAGTCTGGGGAACCATTAACACGATACCAATCTAAACCAATGGCTCCAGTTCGGGCCTCCCACGGTCTCCGAGGGGCAACCTGTCCAGCCCCCGAAGTACCAAAACCCCCCTTTCCCCCTGGGTTTTTGTGGACAGAAGGGCATTAACGTGAGCAGTGTGTCATTGACAGATGCATGTCAGAGATGGAGCAATTATGAGGACGCTGTCAAAGACAGCCTGTGTCATCACGTCTCGCAGTCGCTGTTCTGAAGTGAACATGCCCAGCCGCTGTGCGCTTGTGGGGTAATTAACCTAATGATGCCGCTATGTGATTCATAATGTATCTCCACGATTCTTTCCTCAGGGTGTTACTTTGCAGTTCTGGAGTCGGAGAGATTATGAAAATGGAGATGAATGCCAGCTGGAATTGTGGCTGTATAACTATTTTAACTATACGATGATTTCTATTTGCTTATGTAAAATCACACTGGACTTTAAAAGAATGTAACATGTTTTCACTGTTCAAACATTTGACAGCATAATGATGTGGCGAATTACATTTTTTTTCAAAATTCGTCGAAGAATATCTCAATAGAGCAACACTGGATAAATTATCAAAATTGGGTTACACTTTAAGGCAGTGGTTCCCAACCGGTGTGCCGTGGCACTAAGGGGTGCCGTGAGATCTTTTGAGGGTGCCGCCAAAATTTCAACAAAATTTTTTTTATTAAGGCAGAATCAGTGTAAACAGTATTCTCATATCATCTAGGACTAGGTATAAGGTGTTGTTGCATGCAAACTCTCGAAATGAAACAAATAAATAAATAATAATAAAAAAGCTACAGAGATTTTAAATATCTATTTCCTTATAAGGGTGCCGGGAACTTTTGAAAGGCTTTCCAAGGGTGCCTCAAACAAGAAAAGGTTGGGAACCACTGCTTTAAGGTATAAGTATTGTAAATGTAAAAAGGTGGAGTCTTTGTAAAATCGTTTTTTTGTTTTGGGTGTTTTTTTCACTGTTATACTACAATGTGTGTGTGTGTGTGCAAATTTACCATGATATACTGTAATTATACTCTCTCTATCAATATATATATATTAGTAATTAGTAATGCGTGTTTATGACGCTATTAAAGGCAATGTGGGAAATTTAGTTTTCTCTTAAATTAAAGGAAATAAAATCAAAATGAAGAACAAAAAGTTGTCTTTTGTGATTAGTAATGTCAAAACGTTATTAAATACTTACCATCTGGTTTTCGTGATGCTGGAAATCAGGTAAGCAGTTTTCACAGCACATAACGGGAGGCACGCCTTTCTTTTCTCTCTATTTTACTTTCTCTGTGTGCAGAATGAGACGGAGGAATAGACAGAGACAGGAGCATCGTTCTCATTCCTGGCAAGGCCTTCGGTGTCTTACCGGAGCCTCCTCGTCTGAGCAATAGCTCCCGCTCACAATTTATAGGAAAATCAATCGCTGCTCACTGTCTGTGTACTTTGCTCATTCCAAAGCTTTACAGTGCTGCACATTGTAACGTAAGCTTGGAGAGACTTGTCGGGCTCATTTATAATCCAGAACACCACAAATACAAGTGGGGTTAAAAAGAGAGCGGGATAAAAGGGAGGCGGGGACTCAATAACGATGAAATAACAATGCTAAAAGCGATAGTAAACAAAAAGAGTTTTCAGAGAAATTGCGTAACGTGCAACTTGTCATAGACAGTTTTAGGCATTTTGCTTTGACCTCATCCAATCATTCACCCAACAGGCCGAAGTGAGACAGGATCGAGCCGTTGCCATGGTGACCGCAGTGTTTGGTGGCGACTGGTATCAGTGGGGCTGGGGCTGCGCAGAGCTGTTTAGAGTAACTCGGGTTGCCATGAAAAAATCTGAAGCATGCACAAAACATAATATACAGGGACTCAGCGTCGCCCAGGGAGAGAGTCTCTCTGTCTGCTCTGCTCTCTACAGGTGGCCTTGTTTGGAAATGCTGACAAATAGGAAATTTGGAGCAATAGTAGAGAACTATGGCTCATTCCAAAGGTCCATGGTCTTGTATAACGTCCAGAAACACTTTTTGTGTCTCACTTCAGGGTTTGGTCATGTGGTACATAGTAGTGTAAGAAATGCCAGGGATAGTTGTCACTCGGGCTACAATATATCTTAACTATATGGTCTGGAGTCAGTCCAAGTACAAATGCTTGTTTTCTCTGGGGAGTTGGTTTCGCAACTATCCTAAATATTTTTTTGTGAATTCAATCCGTCAAAAAAAAAAAAAAAAAAAAAAAAAAAATGTGTAAAAGCTGTTGAGGAGAGAAGTGAACAATAAAACCACACTGGGACTTGGTGGTTTAGATATATTACGAAAGTAGATTTTTACCAAAAATGATTTTCTTGGAGAAAGTTTCATAAAATGGCTTGTCATAATGGCTTGTTTTATTCTTTTTTTTGGTTTCAATGTTGTATCAAAAAAAATTACAAAATTTAATGGCCTACATATTAAATACAGTTATGTTGTGAAAGGTGTCTGTATTACTTTACATAATATTTCATACTTTGAACAAAGGTTTCATGATTTTAATGCAGAAATTCATACAGAAATCTCAGAAAATTCAACCATATTTACACTACAGTTCAAAATATTCAGCAATTATGCATTACATCATCAAAGTGACAGTAAAGACTTTTATCAAAAGAATTAATTTTTTTTTCTATTTTCTATTTATCAAATAATAGATTTGGCCTAGATATGAAATCTTCTCAACAGTTAAAAAAAAATCTGCTGTTATTATTTTATAAAGGAACATTTTAGTTTTAGATGATAGATTTGTGAATAGGAAGACTGTGAAGCATCTAACGGTGCCTTTTTTTATTTGATGAGTCAATCCCTGCGTGTCTGTGCTGTTATCTTCCTACCTGTCCTCTTGTTGAGGATGAGGAATCTATTCATTAAAATCTATAGGCTACAGCCATACACTGTGATTGTTTATACAGTGCTCAGTGAACAAGGAAACTTCACATTCACAATGGAACCATTCATAAACGTTCACTCTCCTCTCTGAAAAAAAAAAAAAAAAAAAAAAAAAAAAATTTGCTCTTAGCATTTGGGCAAGAGGTAATTGGGATCACTCAGCTTGTCTGATGCTGATAATGGGGCAATGGGAAATTCCTGTCAGAGAGTTTGTGGTGCAAGGTGGTTTCGCAACTGCCTTGGCAGGCTCCGAGCGCTGCGCATTGGGATGGCGAATGAGTTGAAGCATGCTCACATAGTTGACATTAAACATATTTAAAACAACAACATAACAACAAAAAGACAAAGCCTTTGCGGTGAAAGTCCTCCTACTATTCGAGGTTTATTAATGGCAATATGCAAGAACTAAGTCCTCTGTGAATAAGACCAACATTGTTTTTTTCAATTTTATAAAAAGAAGCTAAGGGCCGCTGCCAAGTTACACATTAATATACAAAACCACAGCAACATAATTTTTTTAATTAAGCCATACTTGTCTTCTAACAATGTCTATATCTGTGAACTTTTTTCACCTGAAACTTTCTAGCAGATCTCAATTGATAAATTGTGCCTGACAGCATATACACAGTATTGATTTATTGTGGTGGAAATTATATTACATTTTTTAAATAAAATTTCTGATTCAATTTTATCTCACACTATCTGGCTTTTGGAAAAAAAAAACTATAGGGCAGAAAAGTGTAAATAAATATTTTTCAGATAATTATTTAGCTGGTTTATATCATTTTTTTAACTTTATAGTTGATTACAGTTGAAAAAAGGTCAATTAAAACGTTTTTCAACAAACTTTTGTGATCCTTATTTAACAAAAAGACAGAAGCTGATATCAGTTCTGATCAATGATAAAAAATCATTGCATTTCAACTGCTCCTTTTTAGTCGATTCTAACAGCTTATAAAAGAGTTAAAAGACTTGATTAGTTCTCTTTAAAAGTGCACAGCAAAATTAGCGTTCTTAACCACATGTTTCTGTGCTCCAATTAATGTTATTTTAAGAAAATGGCCATGCAGCCCTTCAGCCAAAAGTTTGTATGCCAGGCAAAGCATAGTTAGTTTTTAAAACCACATGTTCCAATAACCGCAGTATAAATCTACAACTAAATTATGAAGGAGTTTAGCTGTCTATGTTTTCAAACATTTGACTGAAAAAGCCATGTCTAGAAATCTTGTCTAGAGCATAACTCACACATGTTAAACAGCCTCGTTCAAAAAGCTGCAGCATAAAAGTGAAGGCCTTACATGGGTTTTTACTGATGCTTTCTGCATAATAAAACCTCACTGAAAATGGGATCGCCCAAACAGAAATTAATTATTAGACACTTTTTCCAGCTTATCTTATTCTTAGAGCACATATATAGCAAAACAGCAGAGGAAGTCCTGGAAATGTAACCCTTCAAATGCAGATTAATGAACGTAAGCTTGCAAAATGCAGTCTGTTTTTGTGTAGTAACTGTATTGAAGTGAATGTGGGATGGTTAAGATGTGCTGTGGCTACTGTGCGGGTCAACGCTGATAACGATAACAGCTGAAAGAGATTACCTGCGCTGTGTAACTAGCATTCAGGTTTCAATTATTATCCCTAAGTGCAGAGAAAAGTGGTGCAAAATTGTCACAAGTGTTGGGAGTCTTTTATGTGTACATTTTTCACATAATAAGGGCTTAATTTAGTCAAGCTGTTGCAAAACTGTTACAGACCCAGACAAAAATAGACTGAATCATCATCACTTATTAGCTAGATTTTCTTTTCTGCTGGCCAAACATCATGGAAAATCTGTTGTTAAATTAGTTACCAATATACATGCTTTTTGAAGGTGCTTATAAACTCATACAAAATCCAGTCATGTACGCACAAATGGAAATTTGAATTTTGTATTACATCTTAAAAAAAAATTAAGACAAAGTGTCATTAAAGTGTTACAACAGTACACTAAAATAAAATTTTTTTGATAAAGCTTAGTTATAAAGTATACATGTTTTATTCTTTTATTATATTTGACGAAAATTGTCAACTAAAATTTATTGTAAGACCTAGGTGTTATTTGTTAAAATAACAAACTAATATATCAGCTTTTGTTGCTATAATCATTATATGTTGCTATAATTGGGTACCCATGAGTCTTCCATCCCAGAAAATGTTAAAAGAAAGCAGAGCGTTTTTGTGACTTGTGTGTTTTTAACATGGTTTGTGTTTAAGCACAATAAGACTCGCATGCTGTGTGACAGCCGCTTTCTGTGCACATGCTTTAGATGCGCTCACTTAAGAAACCTTCTATCAGAAGTTTAAACTCACGTGGCTTTAAAATGCATGATTCCAATATGACAGACAAAACCAAATGCATCTTTTTGCAGCAGCAAGGAATAGCACTATTCTGGAAAAGGGGGCAGCAAGTAGCTGCTGATTCGCATTTAAAGGGACATGCAACAGTGTAAGTGATCTGTGTGGTTTTTAAACTTCACATTCTGAGGACAACTAAGACTTATATTGCAAGGGGCATCTCCTTTAAAATGCCCATGGTCATGTTAGATCATATGCATGTAAAAAGAATTTTTGACCCGAAATGTATTAAATGTTGAGATTAACATTAGCTAAGATGAATAAATGCAGAAGCATTGTCCGTTGATAGTTCATGTTACTAATGTAGTGCACTAATTTTAACAAATAAAACCTAATTGTAATATTTTTTTCTTGCCATGGCAACTAATTCAAATGTTAAAGTACTAAAATTACTAACAGAATTAAACAGAAACTTCAACTGAAAAAGTAACCATTTTGAAATATAAAAAAACAAAAGCATGCAATAGTAACTAAAATAGCAATAACATAGCAATAATAGCCCATTCAAAATATTAATCGAAATTATGATAATATAAATAATACTAAAATAACACTTCAGCAGACAGTTTTACAGAAAACTGATAATTTAACCACAATGCTTTGTAGTACAAGTTGTGGTATTGGCTTATAGTGAAAGAACTTGAACAGAGAATTAACAGCATCCTTAAGATCACTGTTTCGTTGTGAACAGTTTTGGTTCTCAAAAGCTCTAAGAAACAAGGTACAAATGTTGCTTGGCAATCTTTTCAGAGCGTAAGTAGAGAAGAAAAACGAAAAGGCCTATTAACTAAAGATGAGGCTTGAAGGCACATCAGCTTCTGCGAAACCACAGGGCTAGGAAAAAAAAAAAAAAAAGCATGAGTGTTGTGTTTTTTCATGTGACGATCTGAATGACACTCAAATGATTGGATTTCACGGATGGGTCTCTGCTGTGCCCAGGTGGCATACTGTACCACCATCAGTCTGTCAGACGCGCTCTTGTTTGCCAAGGTATTTGAGGTATCCTGGATTATTTACAATGCAAATGATGCAAAAAAAAGCATTTTCCACACTAGCGCACCAAAGAATTTTTTCCATGAGCTTCATCGTGCGGCACCGGGAGTACGTCCTGCCTGCTTTATCGAGCAGAGAATTACGAACGTTAGCAAGATTTCAAAGCTCATAAAAGTCCATTCGAGTCAACCGCAAACATGCCCAGGTGAATAGGTATATTTTACATTTATTGAATATAGTTTCATTTCCATTACACCACAATACAAGCAAATACTGTATATTTAAACAGGTTCGCTTACATTATTTTCACTTGTATTGAGATCTACTGGAAGGCTAGAAGCCAATTAAAAAAATAAATCTGTTTTAATTGGCAGATACATTTAAACATAAATAATTTGTATGGAAAATTGTACATATGCTAAAATATATGTGCATTTAAATTTCTCTATTCACTGAAGTTAATAACAAAGACGACGTTTTGAGGGAAAGTGAAGAAAAGAAACACATCTGAAAGAAAGCAAGAATAAACTTCCATGGAGACGTGAAAAACAGAGCATTCAGATGACGTATTTGGCATTGCAGTAAACAAAATGAGAACTCAGCAGGACTCTAACATGTCTAATCGATCATGGCAGTAGCTTTCCAAACACACATTCACACACACTCCTTGATAAACGCTATTGTTTGGGACTGTTAGCTGTTGGACGTAAAAATAGACTGAGTCATTCATCTTGTTTCTTTTCTTGTATTTGGCTGTTTCCTTCTTTTGGCCGAGTATAATGGAAAATCTGTTCTTTTATCAATAATCAAGTCACTACAACATGTTTTTTTGAGCTGCATAGTAAATAAAACTTTGTCTAGCTTGTTATATTTAAAAATATAGGCATGTATGCAAAAGAGGAGGTGCTTTGGGTAAGATCACAAAATCCTTAAAGGAATAGCTCACACAAAAATGAGAAAATGTAGAATTTTTTCTCACCCTCGGGGCATCCAAAATGAGTTGGATCTTCACTGAGCTGGATTTTGAGAAATTTAGCATTAGCAAAATTGATCGATTCGTTTTTATCTGCTTTTTGAACTCTCGTACTGACGGCACCCATTCACTGCAGAGGATGCACAGAAATGCTAAAATTCTCTAAATCCCTTTCAAGAAAGAAAGCCATCTTGGATGACCTGAGGGTGAGACATTGTACGTTTTTCATTTTAGGGTAACATATTCCTTCAAGATCAATCCAAAATAGTTCAGCTCTTGTATTGTAGAAAACCTCTCACCATAAAAAACAAACTGTGTATATAAACGTTCTGTATAAACACTATTAATTAGGAGGAAAGTCATAACAACACAATGTCAAAATACAAAAATCTCTTTGTATACATCTATAAATCACAAAATAGGACGTGGTGAGTGGAATCAGTGAGAACTGATCTTTCTGAAGAGGTAAAAACCTCACTGTAGACGGCACATGAGAGAGGCAGATGTAGAACGACTGTCCTCAGTAAAGTCTTTCAGTTTTGCATCCAACTGTCTCTGCTTTGTGGGAATTACTATGTCCATGTCTCGTCCATGAGCAAGCCGAGAGCTTTGTAGCAGTCACATATTGTCTCATGAGGATATATGGTGCTGGATGATAGTCCAAAGAGGAGCTATGCAGTCTTACGTGGCCTGCCAGATATAGTCTGGCTGTAAAACAAGGCTATACCCCCAACAGCATGCCCATGAAATCTGAACCATTCTGTATTGTGATCGATGCTCCAGCTGCATTGTCCACGAATATAGAGGTGTACTGCCCGGCCTGTGAGGAAAAAAACATCATAGTCAGTCTGCAACACATGTTACTTAATTTTATGTATTTAAAGGACCCATGAACTGCCTTTTATTATTATTATTATTTTGTATTGTTCTCTGAGGTCCACTTATAACATTATCAAGATAACAAAAAAACATCATAATTTTAAATTTATAGGCTATTTTCTGCCTTTTTGTGACCCCCTGATTAGGATGTTGTTTAAGTCATGGCGGGCTGTTGGCTGAGAAGTAAATACCCACTGCTACAATTGGATAATGTTTGACATTTTAACCTAAATGATTTAGGTTAAAAACACGCAAGGACATATCAAACGATACCAGAATTGATCCAGACTAAATGTAACATTTACAAAAATAGCATTTTAGATATTGGTTCTCTTTTTAAATGATAAAATTATGCACAGATAAATCAGTTACAATAAGACCAGAAACATTCGTTAACAAACATATTTAATTTTCCAGCAATGAAATCAACTGATTCTGATTTGTTTTAAGCTAAGGTAACAGCAGAAGAAATACCAAACCTGTACGATAAGGATGCAACTACATTAAAGTAAAACTGTATTAAACCGAGTGAAGTGTGTTTACTAATTCTTACCTG
Organism: Puntigrus tetrazona; assembly: GCF_018831695.1. Taxonomy (NCBI): domain Eukaryota; kingdom Metazoa; phylum Chordata; class Actinopteri; order Cypriniformes; family Cyprinidae; genus Puntigrus; species Puntigrus tetrazona. The sequence goes on along the minus strand of NC_056721.1, from coordinate 14,123,802 downwards.
AAGTTCCAGCAGTCCATGGACAGATACTGTAAATATCTTGCTGTTACTCTCAAGGCCAACAATCATCTCCAAGGATCTATTGCGGTACAGAAAATATTTAAGTAAAAAAATGATTGATTTTAAAGATCAATACAGTCAGTAGATATTAGAGTCTTAGTAATATGTGAAAGTTCACAAAATCACCCAATCCAGATATAGAAACAAAGCATTGGTTAGACCCTTCTGCTCAGTTTAGTTCAATTTCATTTCATTTCAAAGAATTCCATTGTAATTTTCACTTAGTGAAATCACGGTCATGGTGTTAAGGTCATTCAAATAATTATCTCTTCGTTATACATAGATGTACATTCCTAAAAATGCGTAATTTTCCTTTAAAGGTCTCTATTACCACTTAGCAGCAATAAATTTTAGGAATTAGTACTGTTGCTAGGATCAACAGGGACCCTAGGAGTCAAAGGTGGCGGTAAAGGTTACTAAGGTGAAAAGAACCAGATTGAAGGTGAGAGGACATTTTTTAAAGGCCTGCTCCACTTTAACACAGGAAATGCCTTGCTGGTTCCACACAAGCTAGAACAGACAACATGCTTTACAGCCCATGCGTTACTCACTAAGAGCAAAAGAGCGCTAACAACCAGCGAACACTGAAAGAGACTTCCTGGCTGATCTGCCACCCCCATTCCCCCTTCCCCACCTCATGTATAGTTTTTTTTTCTCTCTTTTTTTTTAAAGTAAAGTAAAGTAAATTCATTTTTGCTTGATTTGTGAAAGAGGATTTTTATGACATGCACTCACACGCTTAAGCCACTGAAATAAAAACCACATGCTCTGAATGTAGAAAGGAGCTCAAGAAAAATACTAATTTTCATCATAAGCGATGTATTCCTCTGAGTCTGAGTCATGAATTTATATTGATGTGGATGTGGTCTGTGGACAACGGGTCCAAAATCGAATGTTAATAAATAGACTACTTGAGGGTAAATTATACATAATGTAATCATAATAACTTTTCTAACAAAATTGCTGGTGTCAGATTTTCTCCTGGATGGTTGTTCTAACAGAACTGACACTAAGTCTGACAAAAAGACCTGAAATCAACAAAAATCGCAAGAAACTCTGTGTGGCCAGTTGGAAACACACTAAGACACTTCTAGCACTTTAATTACATAGTTTGAATGATTCATTCATGAATCAAACATCACTACTTCCCTCAAGAGGTTTTCAATAAATAATAATTTAAATTTTAGTCTGCTTATCACATAAATCTATTGTATGACTTTTTTGGACTTGTCCGAAGCCCTTAAAGGGACATTGTTGAAGGGAAAAAAATTGAGATGAGAGGAAAAATATATTTGAAAGCTTTTGCGTTTGCTTGCCAAATAGTTGCGATCCCAGAAGAAACGTTGTGTTCATTCACAAAACGTTTGCATTCTCTTGGAAAAACTTTACATTTGCTCACAAAAGCGCTGAAACATTGTTTTTCCTCCTGCTTCGTATAATTGTTGCGAGTAAACAGTTTCTGGGGAACATAAAAGCATTACATTTATTTTCCTCCCCCATCTCATTTTAGTTTCCCCTTACATGCGCCATAGACTTGTAAAATAGTACAATGTAGTTGTATAAACCCAGTTTATGATGCTTTTATGATAATTTTGTGTCTATTTAAAGAGATAGATCCAAAAATTCAAATAGCTGCTGGTAGAATGACATAAGCGTGTGTAAATGATGATTGAAAACCTATCCCTTTAAGCTTGTTTGCAATGGCATAAAAGCTAGAATATTAAAATGTTTCACAGAAGAAAGAACTTCATGATACGAATGGTACGGGACTGAGTAAATTAGGATAGAATCTTTATTTTTTAATGTGAGATAAAGCAAACTTACGTATATCTGTGGCAGAGCGATTCAATGCAGATCAAAACCCGGACGTTGTCTCTGGCTCTCAGCTGGTTCTTACTTTTCTTCACCTCAGTGTGGTCTGCAAGAAAGTACACAAAGTACAAAAAATGATATTTCTGAGAATACTTTTCGGGCATGCACTACAAACTGTTGTATGAAGAGTAAAGGCTGTTGAAATGTTGTTTGACAGAGCTTTGTATGTGGAGCACACGATGCCACAGCCAGTCATGTTTGACCTCCAGCCGCGTCTAAATATTGGTCTGTTTTATAAGTCTGCAGTGGATTTGTGAATTTGTTTGGGGATGTTGATTTTCTGCCACAGTCTACTGCAAAGAGCCAATTCCTTTTCCCGGAGCTGCATGGCGGCGCCACAGCTTAGAAGAGTTTTGCATTCAGAGTCCCTGGGGCTTATTTCAGTGTAACTCCACATAAGCATTGCCTCTGAAAGGACGGATGAGGGATCACTGGACCCCCTCTTTAGAGCATCAACCAACAAAAACAAAGTACGGTTGTGCGCTTTCAAGCACGGCACAAATTTTTTAGCTTTTTAAACATGCAAGATTGTGCAAGACACCCTCAATCTCAGCAAACAAATGCAGCACGGTTGGAATGTAAGTTACAGGGGAATGCAATCCATCTGTTGAGAAAGTGCCAAGTCTGAAACACATCCATTACACGATGGCATATCCTGATAGAGTCGACACTGAAATATTAATTTGTACTCCATGCATTTGTATTTATAGCAGAGAAATTGAATTTTCAATTAATCTCTCTAATGTATTTGGCAGACAATTTCATCCAAAGCATTTTTTTATAAAAGGTTTGGGCTCGGTAAACATTTTTTTATTAATAGTGTTTTCAGTAAAGACACATTAAATTGATCTAAAGTGACAGTAAATACATTTATAATTTTACAAATATTTTGTATGTTTTCCAAGTAAAATGTTCTTTTGAACTTTCTAATTATCAAGGAATCCAAAGAACATTGTTTTCACAAAACTATTAAGGAACACAACAATTTTAAAGGCCAAGTCAGCATATGATTTCCGAAAGATGTGAGGCAGAAGACTGGAGTAATGATGTTGAAAACTGAGCTGTGCCATCCATGTATAATTTTACTTCAAAAATCACTGTAAATTGTGTACAGTTCATTCATGCATTCTATTGTTTGAACATGGGTTTGATTCCCCTAATCATTATCACGCCTCCAAACCCCATGTCTAAGACAAAGTATAAGAAAACAAAAGATTACAAAAGACAGAAAGTTTGTTATGATGAGTTGAACCTTTCGGCCTTTCCTTACCAATATGAACGTTGGCAGAGAACTGATAAATTCCAGTTACAGGAGCTGTAAATCGTCCAGTGGACTGATCCATCCCCGTCCCTCTGAGGAAGGCACCTTTGGCTGGAGGCTGAAGGTATGAAACAGGTGAGAATTACAGAGGGCCTACGGTGAACACACCTACAACACCCTTCACTCTAGCTCTGTCTGAAAATCATACTTTGTAAACTGCTGAGCATTCCGAGCATCTCAAGAATAGGTTTTTCAGCAGAATTCTTGCTCTCCACACTCTAATAAACGCTCATGCAAATCAAGCATTCTGCATACAGCTTTTGAAAATATACCAGTCTTAGGGCTCAGTTTGGGAGCACACAACCATTAAATGGTTAGAAATATGTAGACATCTGCCAAGAATCCTCCGATTCTGTTTTTGATCATAACTGCACTCTGCAGCCATGCCAGACCACATTATTCTGCATTACGCCTCCAGAACCCACCAAGAGTTCCAGACTCAGACGCTTTTATAATGAGTCCTCCGATTAGTGTGCTAAACACTGTTCGCTTCTGCCGTTTTTGTGCTGTCAGCTTTGAACACATACAATGAATGCCTTTCATATACATGTCAGATCCTAACAGATACGTGAGAAGAGCGTAATTTCATTTGACATCTATTTCTACATTTGGATGAATAAAGGTTTGCATTGACATTTGCAACCGTTATTTCATCCATTTGACAGATCTGAAAGACTATACGATCATAATTTCTTTAATACGGAAAGTAAGAATCATGCATCCTCGGCGATCAGCAGAATTAAATTGCTCATAGGAGCTTAGATTAAATCTTGTCCACATTAATCAATCGCAGTTCTTTCCGTGACTAAAAGACGCATCTAAAACATGGTTTTTCGGTGTGTGTCCTTGGCTGATCAGAATGCCACGGGGTAAAGCTCTTCCTTGAAACAGCGCACTGTTTTAAACGGTGTCTATTTTTATACACACCACTCACTCGTCCAAAACCTCAGACAGAGTACCTTTTGTACACCATCAAGACAGCAATGTAGCACATTTGAAAAAGGATATATTTTTTAGGAGGTGGGTGGATTAGGCCCTTCTTGATTGGCTGAGTAAACATTCGGCCAATCCAATGTCTTGTCACTAACGTTCATGTCAAGAGTCAATCAGTAGCTTACAATCACAGGTGGCCTTAATACAGCTGTGTCTTTAAAGCTGATTGGGGTGGAGCTACTGTATCTTTCTGACTGGCCGATTGATTTTGTAATTCTGTTCGTTGATGGAAAAATTACACATTTCACTTTGAACACACACACACTGGTTGGAAGCGTTCCGAAATGGTGTTTAATATTGTGTAAAACCATCAACATGAAGAAGCCAAGTGGAATCGAGACAAAATAAGCCAATCTGAAATTATTTGCAACAGACTGGAATTTCTTGCATTCTGGTAAAAGCCGATCCCGCTGCCGCAACGAGACGATCACATGTTCGCTTTGGAAGCTGTGTCATTTACTGTAAATGACTGTGTTTCTAAATAGCTGGAATGCTCATTTGAATCAGCATTAGTGTGAGTTTAGAGATTAGTGCAGTGTTTCCTTCGTTTTTGTTGGGTTTTTAACAATAATGTCCTCAACATGCAACACAAGTATGAAGCACATTAAAGATGCTCTTTTTTGTTCATTTGATGGTAAAAGTTTTAATATAGGCCTCATTTTGACTGACTGCATTATTTGACCATAAACTAAACACAGTACCTTAACGTTAACAGAAGACATCATCAGTAAAATTGTTTAGCAACTCAAAAGCTACATGACATTTCTCTTAATTTTCAGCACTCATCAAAGGGAGAAACTCATTTGTAAGGGAGAGAGACAGAAATAGAATATGTGCATCCAAATATATTTTTTTCCTATTTTTTACTATATGTTTTTCCAGTCCCGTTGTAGGTTTTGGCTATTTTGTATGCTGCAAAGTCCTTTAAAATAACTGAAATCATTTGGCGAAGTGATATGGACATGTAATGCGGTCAAAAGCTGCCTGGAACTACATTTGCTGCGCATTTCCCAGAAAATAACTGGACACCTCAGAACATTTTCAGCCAATCAGATTCAGGAATTTAACAGCCCCATGGTATAAACCTATTTTAAATATAAAGCGATATTCTTACCAGCATTGTTTGTCAAAGCAAAAAGGCTAAAAATCTAGCTGTCAGTTGGGTAAAAATATCTATTGATAAAAAGCCAAAATCATTGCATTATAATTACAATAAACTATTCATAAACTATTCCAACATAATCTATTCAATGTTCAATAAGTTGAATCGGCTCAGTTCAGTCACTTCCTTTCTAATCTAACAATTAACTACGGCATTCAGTGTAGGAACTGATTTGTTGTTCATATAGCATGGTTAGAGTCAATTAGATCCATTATAATGGACTGCTAGAGAGATAGATATTCCATTATGATATAAGACAGTTATATTTACTGCCTGCACTTACTGTCTGAAAGTTCTGCAGTTCGGCCAGAGTCTTTTTGTCCACAACGACAGGGCCTTTGAGTTTGCAGTGGAAGGCTTCCTCGATTCTCCTATAGGAGGTCATACTCTCTAGAGTAATCAGAGCTGTGGGCAACTGACTGGGTTCGTTGGGCCTGTCCACTGCTGCTCTCCTCTCAGTGGCCTCTGGTCAAGCAGATCACAAATAGATACATCACTGTATGCACTTAATGACACCTCATCACTGTATCTCTCAAAAACGTCCAGCCCTTCTTCAAGGTAGCACCTTGATGATGATAGAAAATGTCCATCAATGGGATTTACATGTGTTAGGGGTCCTCACCTTTGATCATTTCTTTGAACTCTCGCAGCAAGACATCTTGGGTGACCTCTGCCCCAGGGGATCCTGGGGGTCCCTGAGGGCCTGGGGGTCCAGGAGGGCCAGGGGGACCAGGCTGATAGTCAAAGAAATGTAAGCGTTATAGAATTTCAAATCAGTTTAATCAAGACTCAAATTTCTTTGAATGCTCAAAAGAGAATATCACTTTATGCAATGACGAGTTACGACTTGAAATGTGTTAAGGAATGTGTTATGCAATATATTACAAATTTTCTGGTAGAGATCATTTATACATTAAAAATTCATTCTTAGACACTCAACTTTTTTAAAGAGCAAAACTTGTGCAATGGTGCATGTTAGTTCATACTGGCACTCAAAGTTTCACGTGTGTCTCTAGCAACCTATTTTATAATTTAGCCATCACAAAATGACTTGTGCAGTATGTAATGGTGGTAAGCAAGTGTTAGCTAAAAGTACAAAAAAAAAACATGAACTTTGCTGAAAAACATCCCTTTATCATGTTTAGAGAAAAACAAAACCTTAAAATCGAATTAATAAAATTGATTACATGCTAAAAATGGATTTACCCTCAGGCCATCCAAGATGAAGTTGAGTTTTTTTCTTTATCAAAAACAGATTTGGATAAATGTAGCATTATATCACTTGCTCAGTGATGGGTGCCTTAAGAAAGAGACATGTAATACCCAGCACTTTGAAATCAACAAATTCTGAAATACATAATATCTATACATAACATTGTTTTCTCTTGTGAAAAAAAGTTATCTTGTCTGAATCAGAAGAGAAATTTGCACAAATCCAAAACTGTCATGGCTATGTAATGTAAAAGGACAACAGGAAAATGACTTTTTCACTGGAGGAAGAATTATTTTGCACTATAAACTGTACTTTGGTCAGAAGTGATGCTTTTATGTAAAAATAATTTGCCTTAATTATGGATTTGTTTCTTACAAACAGTTTTCAGTGTTTTTTTGTGGATAATTGTGATGTTTTTATCATCTGTTTGGACGGCACCCATTCATTGAAAGGGATTCATTAGTGAGCAACTGTAATGATAAATTTCTCCATATCTGTTTTGATGAAGAAACAAACTCATCTACATCTTGGATGGCCTTAGGGTGAGCACATTTTGAGTAAATTTTCATTTTATACACTTTTTCTTGATTTATAAAAATTGTTCTGTACATTTCGGGTGAATATAAATTCCTCTCCTTGCCACACTTTTAGCTCTGCCTCATGTGCTACTGTTGATTATGTGTTCGACATTTGATAATGTGTGATTGTAAAGATTTTCCGCACCAGTGGTCGTTTTCGCTTTCTGCATTTTCCGGGAAAGTTGCCCACAGGTCTCTTCACAAAATCCATCCACGATCCAAGAGGGTCCACTCTCTGGTTCTCACTGACCTGCTGAATAAAAACACAGAAATGATGACATGCATTTTTTCTTTCTTCATATTTCTGTATAACCTTGAAGCATTCCGGATATGATGCACACATGACAAACTGTCATAATATTAGGTTTGGTTAGCGTACACGTCAGAGCGGATGCATAAAGAAGGTATGCTACACCCATTTTATATTTGATGAGTCACTGGGAGAAGTTCTAACTGTGTGATTTATCAAAATATTTCATCCAGAGATCATTCTCCCGTTGGCATTGAGTGCAGCGCATTGTAGATACGTAACGAAATCCAATGAGTCATAATTTCTGCTTACAAACCCTCACGGGAAAATTATGCCTAAAGATGCTATTAAATGGTGCCAGACATCAAGGCAGGTTGCACCACAGCAGTAAAGGAATGGGTCTTTTGTGTGGCATGCAGCACTACCTAATGCCAAACACAGCCGGTCACATTTTCTCTTGAGGACTTTACTCTTTGCTTAATTACTCCTTCTCAGTAATTCTCTCAGGTGCTACGTCAATTTTACCCAGTAGGGTCTGTGAAAAATAAACAGCCTTTCTAAATTGATCTCTCTCAACAAGTTTCCATGAGCACAGCGTTACAGTTCACCTAAAAATGAGAGGCCCGAGACATTGCATTATACTGCGGGTTCCTTTTTGCAACTCTTTAAACACATACAGTGGCTTTCAGTGGAAACATTGCTGGCTTCTTCTATTCAATAAGCTCTTAGAGCCTGAAGTTCATTTCTGAGAGGTAGATTTCTAATTCTGAGAGAGGTTATCAAATATGTAATCTGTGATATAACTCATTCTATTTGGCAACAGTTTGAACCCTCTAAATCCCACGCTGGAATGACTTCAACAATCATCAGCCAAACCAATGACATCTCCCCTTTTTTGGAAGAATCTACAATTTGAGCTACTTTCTCAATAGCAGCATTCAGAATTTTATATAAAAATGGTTTAAGATGGCAGTCTAGTTAAAAGAACACACTGTTTGCAAGAGTGTGATGAAAAATTGTCCTGTACATCACAACCCTACAAAGTACCAATGAAGAAATCTGCTGTATATTCGGATACATTTCTAAGTTAAAAATCATACAGTAATGCTTACAATTGCAAAATAAGTCCATGTGAGTTCACCCATCATTAAGATTTAAATCCTATCTTGTGGTTTATCTATTGATTTTTTACTTTAAAATGTAAATAACCCACTCTACATATTATGACTTTTTACTGAATAGCATTTTGACAGTACTCACAAATTTAACTAAATATGAAATATTTATTGAAACATAATTCTTACTTGGTCAACTAACCACCAACAATGCTGAAGAGCTGACAATGTTTTCGCTAAGATGAAAAGAGAGGCTTTATAAATCCCAGTAACCACAAATATGAACTGAATCTCGTTGAGCCCTTCCCTAAACTTCAAGTGACTGCGGTCGAGATAGAAACAAAGATAGAGACAAGTTGTAGAGGTGAGCTGTCTGAAATGGAATTTGTTTAGGTTTGGCACCGAGACCTGGATCACTTATCTGTTAAACTAACATGCTGCATCTCTTCACAGAAAAACCTGCCTCACGTTAAGCTGCAACAAAGTAACCCCTTGTTTTTCTTATACATGCAGGAATGGGACAAGCTCATATTTTTGCTTGGGTGCAATTTTTTTCCTCTCCCTCTATTCTTGTGACAGGAGACAAAATAAACAACTTAACTAGCACACAAGCCTCTCACATGTTGAATGTCTGAGTGTTATTGTTGTGAATTAGGAGCCCGGAGACAGCCAAAAGACAGACAGATTTGTAAAGATACTGTTACAGCAGAAGGCAATCCCTCAGATCTTCCCCAAACACTGGGAGAAGACGTGATTTGTTTCTTTTCCATTGTCTTTTATGGAATGCTTTATAAATACAGTCTGTAGCATCAGTATGTCAAAGCAGCGCAGAGCAGGCTAGTCATGCCAAAAAATGATCCACGGGATTCTAATATTACCAAAAAGAACAAACGCTCAGGTCATGAAGTCCTCTGAATACTGTTGATTCAACACGGTTCTATTAAGGATCAATATCGACTTTGGCGGCTGCATCGAGTTGTTTAATTTCCTGTGCCAAATAGGAGTATAAGCCGCAGATGCTAGCACAGAAGCTAACTTAAAGCTTAAGGGGAATGTACTCTCTTTGGTCCCCGGCAAGAGAGTCACAAGATGGACAAGTCATCACCTTCACCTTCACTTCAAAATATATGAGGAACTTCCATTAACACTTCAAATGATCGGAGTCGGATCAGTTGGTGTACGGGGAGGATCCATAACTCTGTCAAGACAAGGATTAACTTGCCTGAAGTTGCTGCTTGGAAATGTCGTCGAAGTTTATGGAGACACATCTATATCCACGCAATCTCATTTCATCATGTTCCCTCATGCTCTCTACTCAATAAAGCATAAACCATTCTCCGACTGTCAGAAAGCAAGGATTCTATACTGTTAAAGTTCTCTGAAATGCTTTTTGAATACAATGGAACATTTTCACAGAGACTGATACGGAATGTGCAGCGGTTTGCTCAGTGCGATAAACTTTCCAATATTTCAGGGCGCTGTGTACACAGTCGATTCGGTTGACAGCGGTAGCATGGTTTGTATGAAAAGCCCTATACGCTGAAGTATTTCAGATCATGACAGATCATGGCAAGCTGTTATTATCTCAGCATACCACTGGGGTGGATTTTTCTCTGATGAGTTTGTTTTGGGGCTGTTAAAACAGCAGAGCTTTGTGGAGCAAAGCTGCCAAATGCTCCATTAGAGACTGAGTAAAAAAAAAAAAAAAAAAAAAAGTCGAGCAAGTTTCGATGAGAGTCTGAAAGAAAGCTGAGAAAAAGAGACTTATGAGACTTTATAATAGCCCCACTAAGCAAACACAAAGCTATTTTCACATTAACTGATGAACACAATATAGAAGCTGCAGCTAAATTCTTTTGTTAATTGGTCAAAAGATTAATCCCAAAAATGAATTTTGTGCAACTCCATGCCTTCCTTTCAGCTGAAGTAAACAAAAAGAGACATTTTAAAGAACGTTACTTTCTGTTTTGTCCACATCATGAACAACCACTAACTTCTAATTGTCTAAAAAGTATCTGCTAACAAGTGCGAGCAGGAATCTGTAATTACTAAGTAATTTACTTATATAGCGTGTCAAACTTCTGTTTAATTATAAATGGTTGTTTGCCAACTGCAATTTAATTTCTTGGGGTTTACCAAAACAAAGTACATGTTGTAGTGCAATGTAGTGCACCTATTAGTTTATTGTTAGAGATTTTTTTCTGATGATTGCTGAAAAAGCATTGCGGCAATCAGTTCAAAAACGTTATAATGGAATATCAAAATTCTAATATTTATTGTTAGATTTAACCGTGTTCAGATAATTAGCTTGATTAACAAAGACACATTTCTTCACAATCTTAGTGGTCTGTGTATTCAGAGAAAAGAAAAAAAAACAAAAAAAAAATCAACATATTTTCAGAGAAAAACGTCACAGGCTATTTTTGTGGCAGCGCGCCACAGCAAACATAAACATGTCCATAAAAATCTGCCTTGAGGCCACAATCAACAATTATGCAGCAGTGTTTGATTGTGAAAAACCTTGTAACCTCATCTAGGCTATATATCCATTTCATTACACAGTCTGAAGGTACGAAATGACACAAAATGTTTTTACATGACATTAACTCAGTGACAAGTATATAGTCCAGACTTTACACACTGGGTCTGTTCTAACACAGCCATGAGGTTTAGTGACATTTTATGAAGCAATTGCTTCTGTTTGTTGATCTTTGTACCTCAGGTCCAAAATTTACCAGACATTACAGTAACACGCTGACAGGTACGTAGCTAAAAATACCCAACCATTAGGTTTATTTCTGTCTAAATGTAAAACCTTGCAAAAGTATTCACCCCCAAATTCAAATGTCAGTATTGGAAATACTATTTGACAATTAAAAATACATACAATAACATGTTTAAAACGCATTCCTCAGGACTCTTATCAACACTACAAAGATGCAAAAGCTGTTGCCGTAAAACTAACACTCCTTGACACTGAAAAATAAATAAAGCACGCAATACAAACACATCAGAAATAGTTGGCAAAAAACACTATACAGGTGCATTACAGTGAGAAACAGTGACTGAGGGCTTTCCCAGTTATTGTTGTTTCTAGAAGGGTGTATCACGACTGTCTGTGCATTCATCCATGCATGGCTTAATGATTTTACCCATCCCATGCCTTTGGGGAAGGATCCCCCTTTACCAGGTTTGTGCGCATCCTCCATGTCACACCCCCATTATTTCCCAATTCACTCACCATTTCTTGTATATACCCGACTCATAAAAGGCACCAAAATATGGCTGTACAAGAATGTGCACTTTCCTTAGTCTCACATACACAGTACATTCACGGGAGTACAAAATGCAATGACGGTATGTTCCCAAACACAGCTTTATGGGTCGGTACACAGATTTATGGGTTTGATTATATGGACCCATTCACACCACACCTCAGATTCTTACCTGCAATTATGGTCTCTTTTGGTACAAAGTCATTACTGCTTTGGAAGTCAGAACATAGTGATACGAAAAGAGAAATGATTATTTGGCTGGATATCAAGCAGCAGAAAGCTTCAAAGGCCATCATTTAACAGGTAACAGACCCGGCACCACTGTATATTTCATTACCGAGGCCTCATTATTCTGTAATTCCTTCCCTGTGGACAAGGTCTGATAACTAATACACTCCAAATGGTCAACAGATAGAGTTTTTCTTTTGCATGTACGTTGAATATTTGTTTGGCAGTTACCATAAAGCTCCTTTCATCACATTCTTACGTGAGCAGTGAAACAGGCAGTTAACCGCTTTGTTATTACTCGGGGGGGCGCTGGAAATGCGCCCATTACAGGCCCACAGGTCATTAAACAGTGACATCAAAGACGTCTGAATCCAATTTACTCTCTATCTTCACTCGTACCAAGCACAACAACATGTATGTGTCAGAATACACTCGTAACTTTACAAAACTAACATGGAGGCGAGGTAATGAGGCTCTGTGTTGTTTAATAACTCTCGCTGTTCCATGCCATCGTAGCAGGGTAAACATTGTTTAGATATTTATATGTATATCAAGTGCGCATTCCTGGCTAGTGAAGACATGTGAGGGGAGAGAGAGCCACAAGACTTATTATGAGATCTACTGAGGAATTATCCTGCCCTCCTCTCGCCATAAAAAAGTCAGAGAGTTGAAGAGAGTCTGATTGCAGCATCACACCTGCTTTGTGTGCAAATTATAACGTTGAGCTAGTTTGCGCTGGTGCTCATTTCCCTTATTATCTGTGGTAGGTCAAATGGACAGCTGAGAAATACTTCAGATAAACGCGATATAATGTGTGTGCGCCGAGACGTGCGTATGAAGTGTTATTGGAAAAGTTGTGTCTTTAGAGAACGAGAAAGTTGTCTTTTGGTTTTCGATTTGAGTTATTTGTAACCCATTTAATGTCTGCACATGCCGTTCTGTTCCTGTACTCTGTATCCTAACGTGAATGTCCTAGTGGCAAACATTCAAGTAAATAGCACGGCTGGATTAAAATATTTCTAATCTTTAAAATGAATCACATTTGGAAATAAGTCATTTTAATGTTAAACTTCAGATTTATAAAAGTACTGTTTATGAGAACACAGTGTTTTCATGGCTTCTTCAGGTAGAGCTACTAAAGCCAAGAGACAACTCACCATTCATTGGTCATTTATTTGTACGGCTATGTTATGTTTGTCATTAGATTCCACTCTACATTTTATATCATTTAATTTAGATTCTTTAGCCTAAATTTCTGTCATGTGAAAAAAACACATCTCTATTAATTTTGTAAATTGTACAGGACACCGCTTTAGTCTGATGTAAACAAGTAACTCTTCTTTTCGAATAACCATGAACTAAAAAGAAGTGAAGTCATAAGAGTCATTTGTTTCATGAATTAAACTACATTGGTTGCACTGTATGTTTTGAGTCACTAAAATGAACCAACACATAAGAGTTGTTCACTTGTTGAATTACGCTTTGATTCACTAAAGAACTGACACATTTATGCCATTTGTCTGTTAATCAGTTTACACTGGTCGTGCTGTATTTTTTGCTTCAGTATATGAACCTGCTAATAGGATCCAATTAGTTTTTTACTCAAATTACACTTGTTGAATGCTAGTTTTTGGATTTACCAGAAAGACTTGTTCATGAATCAGACTATACTGGCTGCACTGAATTTGAATGAAGCCTTTATCAAACCTTGCTAAATGAGTAAATATAAATAAAAAAGGAATGCAGTGACTTCAATATTGATAATAAGCACAAAGTAAAAGCCTGATACTGGGATTTTAGGAATATATATATATATATATATATATATATATATATTTTGGTAGCTGGACATCAAGCATATGGTAGCATATGGATCCTACAAACCCCACCTATACCTGTAAATATGATCTCCATCCCTATGAATGTCACAGAGGGTCCCCAACCCGGGTGACGCTTTCTGGCAGTGACAATCTGGCCAAACACTGGGTTTTAGAGTGATTATGTCATTACTCTCTGATTGTAAGGGACAAGATGAAAAGAATGTAAGCAAAGGGGAGTGACTAATCCTTCTCGAGGTGTCCTCTTTCAGGACCCTTTCTGTGAGGCTTTGTGAGGGGCTTATGCGGCCTGCTGCCCCAGTTTTTTCAGGGGGCCGCACCGCCCCTATCGGATGTCCCAGACACAGCGGAGTCAGCCTGGCCTGTGAATGACAGAATCAATGGGCTGGGAAAGAGCTCTGCCAAGGGTCTTTAAATATCTCCTCACCTAACCTTCCCAGGAATTACATCATGGCAGCCTGCCTGTGCTGGCCCATGAAGGGAGGAAGAAGAAGAGGAGGAAGAGGAGATAGCGAAGGACACACCTGGGATGCAATGAAAGTACAGCATCAAGAGTTTGAATCAAAAGTTTTATTTATTGTCTTTTCTTTCAGATTTGATCTATTTAATTGAAAACTGACCTCAAACGGTGCAGGGTTTCTTTCTGAACAATTTTCATTCAGAAACTGATAGCAAATTTCTTAGATAGCTACAAAGAAATCGATATAAACAAAAAATTAGATGTTATAAGCCTAAGTTCTTACTTTGAAAAAGTATATGTGTGTGTGTGTGTGTGTAGTAGTACACATGCATTCAGACAATCCCTTTTTGAAATTTCCTTCATATTAATGTCAAAGTAAAAAGAGATATGACACAACCATACTGTCACAACATCAGTGATGTGTAAAAACTCAATAAGACAACAACCCTTGTCAGCAAGATCACTGAAGCAGTTATAGTGAGAGTGGTTGGCACAGGGGTAGCTGGGAGTTACTTGAGAATGCCAGCTCTATGGGTGGGCTGAGACAGGAGCTAATTTTCCAATGGAAACCCTGATATCTAAACAATACAGGAGCAATAAACAAATACAGAGTTGGAATAGTAATATGTTGGCCTTGTTGGAGCCAGAAAATGTCAACGCACTTATGCACAATAATTCAGCTACAGACAACACAACATGAAATTTTCCAAGGTTTATGTGCATGGAAATGAATGGTAATTCTGTATTTATTTATTTTATACACGCAAATGCAAAGTCCCTGTTTACCATTCTCACCATCCATAACCTGCTGATACCAAAAGTCTCAAATAACAAACAATCTCTCTTTCATGTTCTGGTAGAGAAAACCTACTGAGAGGACTAATCGATGTTCTGATCAGACCTTCTGAATGTGCATTCTTCAGATATCTCACGCTTCAATCATCCATTTCACACACTGAAGCCTGCAAACCATTCTATTTATCATTCCCAATCTCATACTGTTTTGGAGAATTAGACCTGTCTAATTCCCAAGAAACATACATGTTTGAGTCTGTGCCGAGCTAATCAGAAATGGTTGTAGCATCTCCATCATGGGCTTTGGATGAGCTCTTTTTAAGCTTGTTTAAATAGCTAAGGTTTGCAAAGCAGCCTTCGACTTCTGCTCAGGCGCATTTACAAAGTATGATGAGAGACAACTGTGGGTGCCAAATGCAGTCGGCTTTGCGTTCTGATGAGTGTGCTGACATATTTAACAGAGCATTTAAAACACATCATTCTGAGGTATTTTCTCTGCTTTGCTGTTACAGGGTGATTTTGACACACTGTGAGGTTGCTAAAAATGAATTACATTCACACATTTGGCAAATGTTTCTATCTAAATAACATAAAGTGCATTTAAGGGATATCATTTATCATTCTGTGCATTGCCTGTGAATCCTGTCATTAATTCAGAGTTTAGTGTCACGTTATCCTCCAGAAATCATCAATATGATGTTTTGATGCTCAGAAAACATTTCATACTATTACGTTTGAAATGGTTATACTGCTTTATATATTTTTTGGAAACAGTGATTTTTGTTTTTCAGTTTGTATATAACCAATGTGTCGTATCATGTCCTCTATCATTTTTCATGCAATTTTTAGCACCCAGTTAGGGTGAGGTTCTCAATAAAACAGAGCCCCAAGACATGTAAAACATAGTAACAGTGGCGTCAGCTGTCTGTGTGTTTTCACAGCCTTGAGACTGACTGATTGCTAGAGTATCAGAAGTGTCTTAGTAAACTAAAAAAGACACATAGAGAACAAGGAAATTAAAAAAAAATCAACCATTATCAAAGACACAGACATATGAAATACCCTGTAAATGTGCAAAAAATTTAATTTTAGCTTGTCCCATGATCTGTACTTTGAAAAATACACTATTAGTACTTAAGTAAATTGCACCCTTAAGGTAATAATAAACACATTTTATTGGTATATAAGGCACAAATGTGAGCTTTTGAGGATGCTGCCTTAGTATCAAGCTGTTGTAGTCTTAAAGAGACAATTTCCAAACATCTTGTCTATCTGTGATCTTACATAAAGCAATAATTTGACGTCTGATGTGGAAGCATAAGCATATTCATTTGCAGAGCTGGGAAATGAACATAGCTTAAACAAACAAGAAAAGCAATAAAAAACATCATATGGCATATATGACGTATACCTTCGTGCTGCCATCCAGCTCCTCGCTGTTGGAAAGAGTGGTGTTGAACGCTTCGGTGTGCTGCGGCGCGAGCTCCTTCGGCCTCTTACGCATCTTCCTAGCCTCAGCCCACCCTAGAAGGATGCACTGGCTCCAGAGCACTGCCGTCACCACAGCCAGCAGCCAGAGACGCATCTTCAGCCCACCAGCCAGGAGACCGTAGTAGGTTCAGAAAGCAGAAGATTTTCTCGACTTGGAGAAAGACAGAAGAACAGCGAGACGTCCCACACGCTTGACCTCACTGGAAGAAAAATACTGTAATAGGCAGGCAAAGTGATTAAGGGGCTAGTCCGCTCCACCTGATACCTCAGCCTGGTCTTGATCTTCTCAACAGCTAACAGTGTGAAGCAAAGGCTCTTTAGGCAAAAACAAAGCAAAGCTTACTCGACTATGAAATGTGTCAAGTGTGGAGTGGTCCTGGGAAATGACAGGTCGTCGCTGAGCTGACAGCAAATAAACCCATTAGTGAGATTTTTCACGCTTCCTGCCCCACGGGGAGTAGCAGAGGGCAACTGAAGAAGGTCCCAATGTGGGAAGGGGGGAGTGGATGAAAATTACTCAGATTCCCGCTCACTTTCTCACTGGTTCTTTACCTCCGTCTCGCTCCTACTGGGATGTGGAGTCTTTGCGGTGATGCATCTGAACCGATTCTCTGGTAAGCAATGCTGAGCTCTTGCCCCATCGGTCTTCACATGTGGTTCCTTCTTGAAGCCGAGGTGGGAAAAAAAACGTCCTGAGGGAATTGGAAGTTGGAAACACTCCAGTTTTCGTAGCCTTTGGCCTTCTCCTGCTTTTTTTTCCTTGCAGGGAAAAATCAGTCCCCCACGGCCAACTTCAAAGCAGAGAAGCACTTGACGGGACGATCGCACCCAAATGCATCAGCGCAGTTCTGCAGGGTGACAAAAACACATGCACGCTCACCTCAGAGTGCCCGATCTGTGTGGACTTTGTGTTAGGTCTTGCTCAGAGTTGCTCTCCAGATCTTATGCTCTTGCTCCTGCACTCTCTCACTCTGCTTACAGGAGAGCTCGCAGCAGAGTTTATCACAGCCCTCTCTCTGTCTCTCGCTCTTTCTCTCTCTCTCTCTCTCTCTCTCTCTCTCTCTCTTTCTGATTCCCCTGCTTCTCTTTTCCTCATCAGTGAAACTGGCAACCTCAGTGGGCTCAGCCCTGTTTTATCTCACTAATGAAATACTTAAGTCTTGAGGGAGAGCTCTTTGGCAGGCAGACTCTAGGGAATGCGTGTTCATGTGTGTAGGTGTAAATCTGTGTGTTTTTTAGTGTCCTACTTTGCAGTAGCCCTGTAAATGTGATATTTAGTCACAGAGAATTTAAACAGCTCAGAATAAAACTGTTTTAAGACACTAGAAAGTCATGCTTGGCCAGCTGACAAGATATCTGTGTCTTTTAGAAAATAGCACGTGCACATACTAAGATGACTGTGTCACAAACATATTCCATAATACAAACAATATTTTCCTATTATATACAACAATCTGCACAACACTACATTAAGGGTTTAGTGATCCTGTTAGTAATTTTATAATATAACACAGTCTGTCCCTGCCATAAATTTATTATTGTTCTTACTTTTACTGATTAATTTAAAAAGCATGATCCTATTAATCTAAGTGGAAAAATTACATTATGTAGATTTGTGCAACGTCTCCCAGCAGAGCAACAATAATGGGAACTATCATGCATGCCTTGACGCTCTTCCCCCCTCTGTTGGCTGGAAATAAAACTGCAGTAATCTTGACAAAATGCCTTTCTACACAAAAAAACTGTCAATCTATATACAGTATATATATATTAAATAAATATGCAAATTGCACTAGTACAATATGATCTTCTATTATATGTATATATTGCTGTTTTATAATACAGTGAAACAACAATACTGTTAACTATTAATACAATTTAAATTGAATTCCTGTAATGCGACATTGCATTTACAGCACATGATCACATGATGAAATCATTTTTATATGCTGATTTGCTGCTCAATAAACATTAATGCTAAAAAATGCTGTTTAAGATTTTTATGCAAACCACATATGTTTCTAACACCAGTATTCAGTATGTGTACATGCAGATGAAAGTAGTTACTGTTATTACATGGACCCATATAAAATCATATAAATGCTCAGATCTTCTCTAAATGAATCAGACCAGTCAGCTGGTCAAACAATCACATTTACACCACATCACTTTTAAAAGCACTTCTTTAACAACAATCTAAGATTATTTAAAATTTGACAAAAATTGTATAATATTGTTTTGTTTTATTGTTTTAATCAAATGTGTTCTTGTCTTATTTGCAGAGCATACAAATTTAACATCATCCAAAACTGCATAAGCTGATATGAGGTGAGATTTAAATAACAGATATATACCTACCATTATCTACTAGCTGTTACACATCTTCTTAAGGACTTGCTTTGTGCAAAGGTAGCACACTAGTATGCAGGAATACTTATCCACTGCAAAGAAAAATTGCAAAAACATAAGACTGATTAACTTTAGGTCCTACAAGCCACCAACTTTTACCTTTTTATCAGATCCAGTACTGTTAGTAGCCTATGTGAAACATTATGGACCCTCAAGCATGGTCATAATAACACTTTTTCGTCGCACGTATTTTCCGTCGGCTAACTGTTTAACATGCCCCCAATAAGCTAATGTCAGTTTGACAACGACCATAAAGTAAAGTTTAGTTACATAGCAGATTTATCCAGCAACGATGACTAAAGCTAAACTAAAGCTAAAAAAATTTAATTAATTGATTACGTAAAACAAGATAGAACCCAATTAGACTGCCTGTTTTCAACACCGTTTTAAAAACGTACTTGTTTGAAAATCTAAACAAGCAAGACTCAAATAACGATATAAAACACATTCGCACTAGTGTCTATTTCATAGGCATTGGTCCGCCGGTGCAGCAGATGGCGGCACGCGCGTCCTCCCTCACCTCGTGTCACGCGAGAAGAAGACGCGCGATCTTGACAACGTAGCAATGTTTCTGTCCTGAACGCGTTTCTGGCGTCAGTCTGCGTGAACTCTTGCGGGTATCGGTCTGTCCCGTATGCGTTTGCGTTACCTGAATCCAGGGAGGGAGGACGTGTCGTTCAGGGCCGTAAACCGCTCCGGTGGGCAGCGTTTGGTCTCGAGTGGCGACGTGTCCAGGAACTGCGCGATGAGCTGCACTTAGACAGCAGCTCGAGGTGCTTTCAGTACAGCAGGCCACTGGCTTCTTCATTCATCTGATAGTTTATTTGTGGAAAGGACCGTTCCAACGTACATGTAGGTTGCCTGTTGTTTATTTCCGTTCACAGGCTGCAACTTCATTCGTTCAGACAGGTGTTTACAAATATTATGGTGCTGATTCATATTCAGTACTGAGCTCAAACTGATGAATTAATTAGTATAATTCCTGTTTAGTATAATAATTAATTAGTATAATGTCTGTTACCACCTAAATAAATCATTGTATTTGATCTCATGTGATTTGATGTTTACTGTAAATGGGTCTTGCTTGAATGTGTTGAAGTCTGCTTATGATGTGTTTTAATGCGAGTTTATTCTGTTTGCAGTGTTCGTGCATCGCTTTGTGACGTTCAAGCAGTAAAGCCATGTCTAACAGGAGAAGACCTCAGCCTGGCCGCTTGTGCGCCTCGACTTTGGCAGTGTTTGCGGTGCTGGCTTTGAATGTTCAGGCCAGGCCAGCAAATATATCCGCGTTAAAAGACAAACACCCCAACAGCAAAGAGGACAATGAGATCCTTCCACCTGACCACCTGAACGGGGTGAAGATGGAAATGGACGGTCACCTCAATAAAGACTTTCATCAGGAGGTGTTTCTGGGGAAGGAGATGGAGGAGTTCGAGGAGGACTCGGAGCCCAGGAGGAACAGGAAGAAACTTATTGAAATCTTCACCAAGTATGTGTACAGCTGTGGAAACTGTGCGATTTTCCCATGATGTGCTTGGGTGTCATTCTAAAGGCATGTCTAGTTTAAGCCAATTGACATTGAGCAATTATAGTAAGCTGTGAAAAAGGGAAGTAGTGAGGTTTTTCTTTCTGTATTGTGACATCTTACAGTCAAAAGGAACAGTCTGGTGTGGTTTCCGGAAGACTGACTTGTGATATTTTGATTAAATTACAAACAAATGTATATAAGAAATAAACCACGATTAGATGCATTTAGAAAGCGGGTCGAATTTCCATTTCATGCTAAATTTATAAACAATCAAGCAAATGTTAGATTACTTTAAACCGTTGATGCCAAAAATATCTTTGAATGTTTGTAAACGTAACTTTTCCTTTGTTTCTAGGGTGGATATTAATAAAGACAGGAGTGTCAGTGCTAAAGAAATGCAGCGCTGGATCATGGAGAAGACGGAAGAACATTTTCAGGAGGCTGTTCGAGAAAACAAGCTCAGTTTTCGTGCCGTGGACCCTGATGGGGACGGTAAGTGGATGTTGATATCTAGACCCATGCCATACTGAAATTATATGTCAAGTTAAATCAGACTTCTGGTGAATTCAAACATGATTTATATTCATAAACGTGTCCTGTGTTTCGCTCTCTCAGGACATGTGACTTGGGATGAATACCGTGTGAAGTTTTTGGCCAGTAAAGGTTTCAATGAAAAAGAAGTGGCTGAGAAGATAAAAAAAAATGAGGAACTGAAAGTGGACGAAGAAAGTAAGTCGTAATGCAGAACAGGCATTTGTCAGATATGGCCTAGTACTCTTAACAAAGCCATTTCTAATGATAAGTATAAAATATGGCTTCGCTACAGCTCAGGAGGTTCTGGAGAGCTTGAAGGACCGCTGGTTCCAGGCAGATAACCCTCCAGCCGACCAGCTGCTAAATGAAGAGGAGTTCCTCTCGTTCCTGCACCCGGAGCACAGCAGAGGCATGCTGAGATACATGGTCAAAGAGATCGTCAGAGATCTCGGTAATCTTAAATTTATGCCTAAGAAATGCCGTCACGCATTCATTGCGCGTCTTAATTATAAGCAAACTCTATATGTTTCCTAAACAGATCAAGATGGAGATGGAAAGTTGACTCTTGCTGAGTTTATCTCCCTCCCAATGGGAACCGTGGAGAATCAGCAGGCCCAAGACATCGATGATGACTGGGTTCGTGAAAGGAAGAAGGAGTTTGAAGAAGTCATTGACGCTAACCATGATATGATTGTAACCATGGAAGAACTGGAGGTTGGTCCTCTTTTATCAGTTCTGTAGAAGGATAACACTTTTATAGCGGCTAATTTGAATGTATATCTGTCCCACAGGAGTATATGGACCCTATGAATGAGTATAATGCTCTGAATGAAGCCAAGCAGATGATCGCTGTGGCAGATGAGAACCAAAACCACAACCTGGAACTAGAGGAGATCCTTAAATACAGCGAGTACTTCACTGGCAGCAAACTCATGGACTATGCCCGTAACGTACATGAGGAGTTCTAAGACAAGTCTTTATGAAAAAGAATAGCATGTATATATCACTAAAGTGTGGCAGGGATGATCTTTGCTTGCTTCCCAGACTTAGATCAACAAGTGCATTCGGACACGTTTGTAAACGTACAGAACCTCGAGCCACAAATCCTTCTGTAATGTTGAAACGCGCAGATATGACATATTAATAAGAGCTAGCCTTCATGTCTTAGATTTCCATTCGAGCCCCATAAAGTTCCATCTAAAAAAAAAAATGTTACACGTTGTCACTTTCGTCAGGTTTTTGAGTTTTGATAATTAAGAGAAATGTCTGTATATGAGGAATTGGTGAGGGGAAAGATTATTTTTTTTCACATGAAGGTGGAATTTGTTTAAAAAAGGAAAAAAAAATGTAAATAATTTATTAGTTTGGAGTGCCATAATTTATAAATGTTTTCACTTTTTGGGTGGGTTCCTTTTGACAGGGTTTGAGCTTCCTGATGCGTGTTATTTCCAAAGACGACGAGCTAGCAAAATGATTTAGGGTGGTAATTTTGTGAAAACCGTAACATGCAGGACTACACATAGCACTTCTATTTAAGAGCTCATCATTAAATGCAAAAATGAAAAAGTCTAGTTAAGGAATCGTATTAAGTGAGAGTTCATAGGATCATTAATCCGTCCAGATGTGACCTATTTGCACACTGAAGAGTTTTTAACAACCCCATTATGTCATAATTGTATATAGCTTGCATATTATTTTATTGCTTTTCAGAATTCAGTCCACTCTGTTACCTCGGCAGCCTCCTCTAGTCAGATGTTAGTCAGTATAATCGAGGATCTTTATTTCTTGATGACTTTGAAGTTTATCCATTGACGTCTGTATTGTAAAAAGTCATTAAAAGTGAGTTAATTTAAACATAAGAGAGAAGCTTTGAGAGAAATTATATTAATAGGAACTATAATTTACCCTTTTGAGATTATGACAAATGAAAGGACTGATACATGTATTTTCTGTATTTGAGAATAAAGTTTTATTAAAACACACATTTGCCTCATGAAATTAGGCCAATGTGTCCTAATGACTGTGTAATAATTCAGCTCTAGGGTTGGTGGTGATCATTTTTGAGCATGCTTCGGTCATAGTTTAAGAGATCGATTTTATTTTGCTATTAATTATTAATGGCTGTCTTTTTGGATTAATTTGTTTTGTTATTGAATTTTTGAATTCTATTGTGTGTTTATTGGATGTTAAAATATGAGCTGCTAACGTGTCCAGAATTATCCTTGTTCATTGCCTGATCATATTTTACATTCATCCTGTGGAAATTAAAGTAAAAAAAAAACACTGAGTGCTGTTAAATGCTGTTACATTATATTGAAATAACGTTACATATTATATATGATAACTTCTTCTGCATTTGTGCTATTCATAATCAATGCATGAAATTACCTTGTTTATTAGCTTAATTATCTACAAATTGTAAAGACAAGTACAACTTAATCTTTCCTCACATTTGCAACGCATGTAGAAGTAACATTCGGGCTGATTTTTTTAACAATTATTATTAAATCTATTTCTAAAAATAAAAACCTTTTATCCCTGTTTGAATTTTGGTTGAAGGGTGTGATGTACAGTATATACTGTAGTTCAGTGTACTTAAGTATTATTTTAGAAACATTTATCTGGTGGATTACAACATTAAAGCTATCTTTATATTATCATCTTGCTAAACAAACAGCAAAATCACACTCAGTAAACAAAATTAAATGGCGGTCTTTAACAATTTATACTTGGTTTAAAGAATTGGTCTCAAACGCGATTCCTGAGGGCCACAGCTCTGCACAGTTTAGCTCCGAATAACTTCCGCTTGGAAGTTTCCAGTGATGCTTCTTTTTTGAAACAAAATTTTTAAGTTTGTAGGTACTTTGAAATGTAAATGTAAATGTTTTCGATCATTTTGAGCTTCTTAATTTAAACACATTTTCACATTTCCAAAGATTTTAAACTAAGATTTTAAAAATGTTTTTGAATGATGCCTCTTTCAGTAATATTAAATAAAATTTTATAATAAAAATAAATACTATACTATACAATATACTACTTCTAATGTATTGCAAAATATCATTTATTTCTGTGATTGATGAGTTTTCAGCAATCTTTGCATGCTTCAGTGTCACGTGATCTTTCAGAAATTATTCTAACATGCTGATTTTTTGCTCAAGACATTTCTTATTATTATCAATGTCGAAAATATTTGTAGTAAAAAAAAGAATACTCTCAATTAGCAAGAAGCATTGCATTAATCATACAGTTAAGGCCAAAAATATCGGCACCCTTAGTGAACATGATCAAAGAAGGTATTGTTAATCCTTTCTGATCGATTAAGCACATTTTAAATGACTAAATATGCATAGAATTGCTCATAGAACTATTTAATAAATCATTTCACAATAAATAATCTACTCATTTTCGTATGAGTTACTTTCTTCATCATGTGTAACCACAAGGAGGCAGTAAAGCGTCAAAAATCACTGTTGGTATGTGCATGATATATTCCTCTGAACTCTAAGACCCTACATATTACTACATGTTCTTTACACATACGCCTCGCAAAATCCCGTTTATCTCCAGCTATTATTTGCGTTCCCCCTGAAATGCACGCACAGAAGCAAGAATTTTTGCAAGCTCGAGTCGACACATTCATGCGTGTCACGTCCACGCTCAATGCATCTAACGAGAATCCAACCTTTAAATGATTAAAAGAAGTAGAAGAGTCTCTCTTCTGTCGAATACATAAAACCGTCCCCAATGCTGAAGTTCCAGCAGAGCCCTACTATAGGGTGTGGCATTGTGTAAAGAGCAGACAGACGGGTTTCACGTACGGTGGTGGTAGAGAGAGAGGCTTTTTTTTTTTTTCACTGCTAGAGACTGTTATGTAAGGAGGGAGAGTCTTTCCACCTCCCCTCTCTGTTTTTGTTTTTCTCAATGAGCCAGGCTCTCCCTGACGCAGGCCCCTGCGCCTGTCCACTAGGCCCCTTTCCTGGAAACAGAGCCTGGCAGGGGCCACTCAGGGGCAGGTTTTTTTGGGAGAGTGAGAGTGATTGTGGGAGGGGGTCTTCTTCCCCTTCCTGCAAATCACATGGCTCCAGACTTGAGTCTGAGCCTTACAGAAACCTCAGATTTGGTCAATCTGGGCACAGCTCTCATTGAGCATATGTGTTCAGGTCATTGAGTGCATGGACTGTAAGTCACTGAGGGTGGGGGACTCTAGGCAGGATTAAGTAGCTTATATCCTGTTCACTGATTATTGATATGTACAAAGAATCCTCAAGATATCTCAGTATTTTAGCACTGAAAAAGCCTATGTTCATATGTGGCCATTTAATAGACGGTTACGTGTGTCATATAAAATTATTTATTTACAATTATTAGACTTAATGCAAGACTTCAAGTGTATTATTGGTTATTTATATGATTATAATACTAAAACAAATTTGATATAAAATTGTATATTATTATATTATTATAACATATATTATTATAATTGTCAATAATAGTAGTTAGTAGCTACTATATTTTAAACAATTTAAATTTTTGATGGCTTTTTTTGTTTTTTTAAAAACAGGTCTCATATTCTCACCATAGCCGCATTTATTTGGTCAAAAATAGTTCCTGTTTGAATATATTTTAAAATGTAAATGTATTCCTGGTAAAGCTGAAATACTCCAGTACTCCATTATTCAGTGTAACATGATCTTTCAGAAATAGGTCTAGTATGCTATCAGTTAAAAGTACTTCAAATTTTAGTGCTAATATTATTATTAGTGCTCAATTATTAAATGTTCTTAATAAATGTTTTTTTTTCTAACATTTTAGTGTAAACCGTGACACATTTTTAGCATTTGTTGTAAAATAGAAAGTAACAGCATTTTTTATTTTATTTATTATGTTACTTACCTAGTAGTGTATTGTGTTTTTTCAGCATTTATAACAATAACATTTTTTCTTGAGCATCCAGCCAGCATATTAAAATGCTTTCTGAAGGATCATGTGACACAAGACTGTAGCAATGGCTGCTGACAAATCAGCTTCGTCTTCATAAATAAATTCTTCATTAACATTTACTTTAAATTGTAACTATAGTTTGCAATACTGTTTTTACATAAGATCAAATAAATGCATTCTTTGTGAGCATAACAAACTTTTTTCAAACACGTTTCAAAAATGTCTGCCAGCTTTTAAATGGCGTATATTTACAATAAACCGAAAGCATCTGATCAGGATGTTGAAGAGCCTGACAGTTTTCTTGTTTGCTTGTTCTAGAAATGTACACCACAGATGCTTGAATGTTAAGAAACAGGTTCTAATTTCCCTCACTCCTTGTTCAAGGCACCAATCCAGAATTGTAACCTTATAAAAACACAGCAATTAGGTTGCCCTTTTAGGTTAGGGCAGGTTCTAGGATTACGTTTTGGGTTTAATGAACTTTTTGGAGGCAGGTAAAACTCCACAGTGATACCTACAGATTTACAAAAGAGATCTATTTAGCTCAAGCAGAGGAAAGTTGTTAAAGTAATTGTCCACATAATTTCTTAAATTCCCTCACCATCAGGCCATCCAAGATGTGGATGAGTTTGTGTCTTATGTGAAAGAAATTTGGGAAAAATGTAGCATTCCATCACTTTAGAATACATCACTAATTGATCCTCTGCATGGGTGAATGGATGCCGTCACAATAATATTAATGCACACTCATTTTTAACTTTAAACTAAATACGAGTCAATAATTCTAATGCTTGATCCAGTGAAAAAGTCTATCAAATATTTTTTTACGTTTCCACTTTTAAACAATGCTTGACCTGTGCATATATCTCTCCTGATTATCAGCTGTTTGGTCTCTTATCCTGACGGCACCCATTCACTGCAGAGGATGCATTGGTAAGCAAGTGATGTAATGTTAAATTTCTCTAAATCTGTTCAGAAGAAACATCTCATCTATATCTTGGGACGACCTGAGAGCGAGTACATTTTTAACAAACCTTTTTTTTTTTGAAATTATTAAGCGTGACTGAAATTGTTTTCAAAATATTGACTTATGAATTGTTTTCAAAATATATTACCTATATATGTGTATATATATATATATATATATATATATATATATATATGTATATAATTTACATAGTATACATGCACATATCATTAGAATTTAATTGAATTTAATTTCAATTTTAAAGCCTCCATAAATACTTTTATTATTACTTGAGTGACATCAGCCTCTTTGCAGAAACTATGTCTTTTCATCTCAGAGTTTCGAGCCATTTAGAATTGTATTCAACAGCATAAACAAGAGACACTGTACACAGCATCCAGTCTGTAACAAAAGCTTTGGTTCATAGGGAGCTCTTACTGTTAACTTATTAGCATGCTTATTGGCATACTAGCATATTGGTACACATTGTAGTACATATCGATGCCTTATTCTGCATAACCATATTTTGGAGCCTTTATTCCCACCCCATACCTAAACGTAACTCAGCAATACCTTATAAAATAACATGAGTATATGACAATGAGTCCCCAAACTAATGTTTGACCAAAGCTTTCATTTACACTGGCTGAAAACTGCAGTTATTAAAAAAAGAAAAGCAATTTATGTTGCTACTTATGAAGCAGAATTTATTATTTTACCACTAATTTTATTTTTTTATGCTTGAAATAGTATTGCTTTATATAACATATTGTAAACAAAATGGCTTTCTTGTGATTCCATGCCTGCAGAGTTGCAAAAAAAAAAAAAAAGAAAGCAGAACATGTTTTGGAGCTCTCCTGCTTACACTTATTTTTGTCACATCTGACATCTGCGCAGCTTCCACATTTCTAAAACTAGGAATGTAAACAGTGGTACCATTCTTGTTTATGTCTTGGTTTTGTGGTATAGAATTGGTCTCATTTGGGAATAGTCAGGAATAGATCTCCAACATATGAGTTCAGCATAGTAGCCTACTCAGACCTCAGACTCATAAAAACAATGCTTTTGTTATCCTTTTATCACTTAGCCTACATTTACCGTTCTCTACCTTTGCTTATATTTTTTAAAATAAAAAATAATAGTTTGATTTAGAAGCACAACTTTCATTTATCACTGTTTGTAAACAAACTGGATGCTATGGAATAATTCATTCAATCTTTAAGACGTTAAATGAACACCTACCTGGATTGTGGAAGGCATTTTACATAGCAATTCATTTCAGAAATTACGCATAGGCTATATATAGTTTTCATACATTGTTTCATGTCATGACATTAAATAATATCAAAGCGAACAAGCTATTGATTTGTTAAGTCTGATTATTTTTAATTATGTTAAAGTTTAATGACCTAATTACTTAATCGTTTTTAATGATATCCAAGAAATATTAGATTTAGATTACACTTGCATTAATTTGAGCAAATAAAATGCAACATTTAGCACTCAATAAATATACATACATTTTATAAAACAAATAATAACAAATAAAATAACTTGACTGTGCTCTAGTTTAATTATTTGTTAATGAATCATGCCACTTTATGAATCATTGTCTTATGATTTTGGACAAATATATATGTTTGATTAAATTACCTTTTTTTGGCACAGAATCCGCAGGTTACTCGAATTCTGCAACGATAACACAAACAGATATAATACCAGATATAATAGCCTTAATTAATAATTATCACAGCACAACTACAACAATGTTGAGGATGATCGGCAGAAAAATGATTAGGTGGATTAGGTGTGATGCATTTTCAAAAACTGAGATTTTTTTCAGATATTACCCGTTCAATCGCATTACTCATTTCCCTTGCAATTTCCTCATTATTAAATTTGCATTCCGCCACTGCAATTTAGATTTAATATGACCGCTTCTGACTACTGATTTGCGACAAAACCAGCACTGGAATGTTTTCGGTGTGGAGCGAGCAGAACAGAAGAATGCTTCAGCTACTCCCACTTCCTGGAGATCCAATCCGAAACGACCGGCTGTTTCAAGGCGCCCCTGAGAGTCCGTCCAAAGCAAAACAATACGCGGAAAAACACAAAAATCGTCGATTATCGCCTAGTTCCGCGTCTTATCTTCTTAAAATTCACGTTTGAGCGAATTGGTCGTGTCTCGTTTAAAAATACTGTTTTGGATATAGCCCAGCTACGGGGTTGTTTATCTGTAGTAAGGGGAACTTGAAACCGTCCTTGCCCCATGTCCTCGGTTGTTTTTCTTCTTTCGCCTGGATTCTCCATGTTGTTGGAGAAAAAGTGAGGGCTTTACCAAGACTAGAGGGGGCTATGGATAAATATACACGCGATAGAGTAAACCGAGACGCGAAGCCTAGAAAATAGCAGATAAGAGAAAACAAAACAAAGTGTCATGCCCCTCCCATGTGGAAGAGAATAGAAGGCGGGAATAAATAAATATCAAAATATTTTGTCGCCGTAGGTTTGAGATATTTTTGCGCGAACGGAAATTATTCATTTCAAGCGTCGCTAGCTTTTAATGCCACTAAATGCGGACCGACTGTTCGTCGCTGGAAAAGGTCGGTTGGACGTTGAGGGCTGCGCGTTTGTTAGATGGAAAGTTCTATCATCACTCAAGTGCAGAGAGAGGATTCTCGCTTGTCTTCGAAAACAGGTAGGCAACGCAGCGTCACATGCTAAACCGTGATGTTTTAGCGCTGTCGACTCTTTCTGCTCGCATGTTCCCTGTCCGGCGTTACCGCGTCGCGGCTGTTCGACGCGCTCGACGCTCGCGCCGTGACAGTTATTTGTCGTATCGAGCTGATTGACATGTCACAGTCGCGAGCGGAATTCGTTAAGTTCAAACGGTCGGAACTTAACGAATTCCGCTCCGCGCGGCGCAATGTAAACCCGTAACGCGGTTTAAGAAAGAAAATGCGTGTAACTTACTTCACCATGTAACGTTACATGCTGTTGCAGTAAGGCATTGCTGAATGTTTACGTAATATGTTTTTTGTGGAGAATTTTAGACGACGTGTATAAAACCTTGACACGTTTTTCTCTCTAATGTTTTTTTTAGGGCTCCTCGGTATTAATAAAATGTATGTTTTATTGATGCGTTATTTATTGTTCCTTCGCACAACAGATACGGTTTTGGTGTTTGGACATTTTTTTTTTTTTAAACCAATCCGACCACGTTAATTCGCGTCGCCCGTTGTTTCCTCTTTCGTCGACGTCGTTTCACCGTTCGGTTAATGGATAATTTGAACGGCGTGTTGTTTTTAACCTGCTCCGAAAAACATTTTTCTGTTCGACCGACCTGCCCGCGTTAGCGCACCTCGCACGCCCACCGAAGTAAAACTACACAAAACGCCGAGCTGAATTGTAGAAAAACATCGGCCTAATGGAGAGCGCAAGGTGCCGCGCTGGAATGCACAACACACCCCTCGGCACACGCCCTCCATCTGCCGCGCGACGCCGCGATCACACGCGTCAACCTTAACGCTTAATGAGGGCCTTATCTAGACGTTTAACGAGGAAAGGCCGAGGTGTTGTGCGGAAAATTACACAGTAACCATTTTGTAACTCCCTTACTTACTACCTGGCGGTCGAGTCTAACTGCTCGCCGTTTTAGTCCCGGTGTTTATCGCGGGTCTTGTTAATATGCGCAGAGCCGCGCGCTTCTTATAGCTGTGACGCAAAAACCATATATACTGTGCACGCGCTTCCCTGATGTCAATTAGGGTGTTATTTCAGATGTTTACGATCTCTGGATTAGTGAATTACGAGCAGCCATAATGTTGGGAAAATAGCCAAGCCGAGTCTGCACAGTTTCCTTGAAGACCCCTTGAACTCGGTTTGTACTCGCTGGCATCAAGTGTGCGGTGTGACTTTTTCGTTTGCGGCCGTAACAGCGAAGGCTCTCAGAAACGACGGATGTGTGTATGCTGGAAAATGACATTAAAAGGTTAAACCAGTTTACCAGTGTAGTTTGAAACGCACGTGCCGATTAGCTTCTAAGTCGTAAACCTCGTATTTGTGATGCCATTTTGTGCAGACAGTCAGATTCCGTAATTTTGCAACCCATTAAAAAGCACTGCAATAGTTTCTTTTAACGCAGCATGTGAGTGCACTCAGTTCAAAAACATTTTCAAAGGTAAAATCTTTCTTTTTTGAGTCGCACGCCATAAAATATGCTGAAAAAGGTCGAAAATATATAAATATGAAATGCATATATAATGCCTTTTTAAAATAATCTCGGTGGCTATAATTCACACTTGCCAGGGTCTAAAAGGGTCCTCTGTTTTGTGACAGGACAACAAAATGGCTCCCTGCTTGTTGTTGTTATGCCACATTGACTTTGAATTGTCTGTCAGCAGTTTCTCAAATATTAATATTTTAAGAAACGGTAACAAATATTTATATGTAATTACTTTTACCAGGAATAATTTTTTCAAGAAGTTAATCCTTTTATCGAAATTATTCCCTGTTTTCCATTCCCCAGACAGCTACACTATGTAGACATTTTTTTGTCTTAACCTTTAGAATAAATTGTCAAAATAATGTTATTTATCTGGAAATAATGTAGAAGCCATATTCAAGTCAACTACAGGTCTTAAAGTGTTTTAGAGTGATTTAATAGATCTGTATAATCCACTTAATTTACCCCTAAACCAGAAACTGAATGCTAAGAATGTTTGCAATTTTTATGTGAAGTTTTGCATGTCTTTGCTCTAGAACCTTTTGGAATGAGGCTAAATGAGTTTGTTGAATATATTAGTATTCAAATTAAGCATAGATTGAAATTTTAGGAAATTTATAAGAATCGTTTATAATGTTATGTCTCATTTTGACACTAGCCACATGTCCATCGCTATCCATCTGTAGTTCAGTTGAATGCACATCATAACAAGAAAATGCAATTCATGAGGCAAGGCAATGAACGAAATGCTTAGTTTAAATGGAAAGGTTATCCAGTATGGATGTCTCTAAACAACTCATACTGTGGCTGATATGTAGAGATAAGTGTGACATACTGCCTTGCATAAAGCCAATATGTACAGTACTAAATGCAAATTAATGATCATTTGAAAACATAAAATGAGTAAACAGGCAGCAGATAATGTGCAAATCATCAAATAAAGTAATAATATATCAGGAGTGTTGATTACTATAAAGTCACTATATGTGCTTCAATGATTTTTTTTTTTAATTAGATAAATTACTTGAATGCATTAGAATTGTGTTTAGAATTTCAGACAGCAATCTGAATGGCTAAAAAAACATAGCTCCCGTATGTATAGATAATACGATATGTGTAAAACCGGTTCGGGCTAATCTAAGACATTTTGTCTAGGAAAACATTGCTGCTGTTACAAAAAAAAATTCTCAGTTATTTTGTCCACTGGTCTAATTACAAATATCAAGACCTTGTTGTTTTCTTAACAGATTCTTTAGAATCCAGTTACACGCCATCCCTCGAAACTCAAATCCTTGCTTGCCATTTAATTCACCTTGGAGATCTTTATTATCTAGGAAAATAGATGACTACTCACTAAGGATGAAATTAGAAGTTTCTTTCATTCAGCAGTTGAGCTTTTTTTTTTTTTTTTTTTTGCTAAATTGATTAAAAAGCACACACACACACACACACACAGTCTGATTTGATTAGGTCTGAGCAGAAGTGTAATAGCTAGAAACCCTGACCACTTAAAAGCTTCCAGCAGAACCTTTGACGGTCCTTAACAAAACACCCTTCCCAATCCGCTCTAAATGCTCTGCAGTATCGCTCCATCCTCACGTGTGAAATGTTTTCATGAAAGTGCATTTGAATCCATGGATACATTTTCCTCGTGCTCCATTTCCCGAGTCTTTTTGTTAAGCAGGGCGTTATCAGCGAGTGTACAGATGGGCAAATACAGCACAGAGTAAATGATGACGAAGGAGGCCATTTTCTCTCATCCTCCCTCTGCTGTACATGCTGCTCGTATGTTACATAAGATGATTCCTATGGCTGCATAAGCTCCCATAGGGAACGAGAGGAGGGGGGAAAGGTGCCTGGGATCAACCCCCCTGCTCATCATCACGGTCAATTCCTTTAGCTGAGGGAAAAAAAAATTCATTAGTAGTGCTGAAGTTACATCACCATAGCAATAAAAAAACAGATTCTAATCATTGCATGGCGCACTTTCATGCTTTCGTCTCCATTTTTTTTTTCTTCTTGGGAATCTCAACAGGCATGTCTGAACAAAGTCATGTTTCAATTACATGCGGATATTTGTGAGCAAAAGTATGCAGAAGCCCCCTAAATATGCAAGGAGCCCCTCGGTAATGCACAACAAAGCCCGCTACAGATGTCGTGTTACAAAACATAGCTCTTATTTCAGCGGCTACAAGACTTCTAGGTCTTGTTTCTGCCAGACTCTCCTGTGATGAAATGGCAGGAGCGCGTGTGTGTGTGCGTTAGAGTGTGTGTATGTTTTGCTCCGAAGGTACAGCTGAAATGTGTGGGCTTTCCCGCCCTCTGAGATTATATAACGTATACCAGCCGCGGCCAGCAGTCTCATTTAAAACAGATTTTCTGTTTCTTTGCAACGTGTGCCATCTCTGGAGAGGGGCGGATAAGCATTTGGTCATTTTGATGTTGATAGGCGCCGTATTTGCTGACGAAAACACACATTTCATTCCAGTGCTCTGAATTATTTAAGAGCTCTTTGGCACATTTGATGCAAATGTATCTAGCGCACTGGCAAACGTGAATTTAAGTTTCTGTTTGTCATCTATTGGAGACTAAAGTGCTTGATTGAAAGTATTTATTAATTAATGCGCTCTGGGGTGGGGTTTGATAGTAGCACTTAGCGGGATTCAAGTGGGATTGTTTATAAACCACGCAACATGAGCCTTTTTATGCCATGTTTATGCAATACAATTATCAGCGGGACTAATGTATGCAAATTACGCATTTGAAAAAATTGTTTTATTGTGTTCAAACAGACCAGGTGAATAAAAGCTCGCCTCAGAAACCCGGGAGCAGGAATATCTTCAAAAAGCTCATCTGTTGCCTTCGAGCTCAAGATGCCCAACTGCCAACATCACCTACCCATGATGCCTTGCTAGCGCCTGAGGACAATGGGACCATTGCCAAAGTATTATAGTAACCATTAATCAACACTGTCACTTTTTGTTCTAGTTTTATTTTGTATCACTGAAACATGAAACAACTAAAGAAAGAAACCTTTTAAGGATTAACTAGAAGTAACTGCCAATCATTAAATGGTCATTTTGCAAAAAAAAAAAAAAAAAAAAGGAAATTAATAACTATATATATATATATATATATATATATGAATGTTATTTTGTGAGTGTGTGTGGCTAGAAAAATAAAAACATTTTATATACAATTGTATGTTATAATCTGGATGTGTAAAATGAAGTGTACTATTCAGACAACGAAGAGGCAATGCAATGATTTTTTTTGACTGAGTTAAAAGCCCACGGGATTAGAAAATAAACAAATATTGATGCGTTACGTCTTCTCTTTAGATACCCGGAGAGTGTCTACTGCCAGCAGTGACCTCTCAGGACCAGGGGAAGATCTGTGTGGTCATAGATCTGGACGAAACACTGGTTCATAGCTCCTTTAAGGTACACCCAGGTTATTAACACTGATTGATGTTGCAAGTGCATATATGAAATATTAGCTGTAATTATTGCATGTAAACAACAATTATTAGCATTCAAACAGCAGCGTGAATAACAGTTTATCACTCCACTGGTGTCTTTAACCATATGCGCGTTGTGTTTTTGTAGCCAATAAGCAATGCAGATTTCATTGTGCCTGTGGAGATTGAGGGGACCACACACCAGGTGAGATCTGATAAATGTTTGTGTATGTGGGAAAGAGCTGTAATCCCCTGCCAGCGCACACTATCTTGAAATGTGCAGGCCTGAAGAGAGAGGGGAGATGTTGTTGTATATTTAAAAGTGAATGATGAGCACCCTCTGCTGGAATGATGTGAGAACAACACACAGCATTCAATCACATTCATTCATTTGACTCGCAACATTAAGACGAACGCCTCAACAACCAATACATATTTTTATATAGTTTCTAAAACGAGCCTTTACGGTTCCCGCTAACTTTTCACACAAAATCTGCATTTGGCCTCTGCCTGGTTCAAGTAATCCAGGATAGGTTAGTTCCCACTAGTACGGCCTATTCTTGATTACTTGTTTCAGGCGGTGGCTACGAGCGACAGCACTAGATGGAGCTACAGAGCATTTTGTGATTCACTTTATTTACAGAATGCTGCAACTCTACATTTAAATGGTGAATTAAAATCATCATCTGCGTTTTAGGTGTATGTGTTGAAGAGGCCATACGTGGATGAGTTTCTCCAGAGGATGGGAGAACTGTTTGAATGTGTTCTGTTCACTGCCAGCCTTGCTAAGGTATTCAGACATTCGTCACTTTTCATTAGGAGCTTCTGGAAATAGAAATTCCTCACTAGTGCTGGTCGGTTAGTATTGTAGAGCTATGCTCCTGCAGTGTTAGATTCATGTTCTTCTCCAGTAACTTAACCCATCCCTCCTTCTCCTTCACGGCTGTGTTAGTATGCAGACCCCGTGACTGACCTGCTGGATCAATGTGGCGTGTTTCGCGCACGCCTCTTCCGTGAATCTTGCGTCTTCTATCAAGGCTGCTATGTTAAAGACCTGAGTCGCCTCGGCCGTGAGCTCCACAAAACCCTGATCCTGGACAACTCCCCCGCCTCCTACATCTTCCACCCCGAGAATGCTGTGGGTTTCACTGTCCTGCTGCTATTTAGCTGCTTTATTAAAGCCTGCCTTTTAGATTCTCCCTCTTGCTATTTAAAGGCTTAGTTCACCCAAAAATTCCGTTATTAGTTAGTGCCATGTTGTTCCTGACCCAAGTCAGTTGCAGTTTTCTTATAGCTTGATTAATTTAAAGTTACTCCACCCAAATGAAAATTGGTCATTAATCACAAGAACGTAATCACTTTGAATCGGGGAAAAAAACATCCTTAACAACGATGTCTTTATTACCTTTCTGGGCCTTGCTTTAATCAAGAGTATCTTAATTCAGTGCAGCTGAAATGTGGAACAATATGAGGTTAATTAATAGATTTTTTTCAGGTGAACTGTTTATTTTGACATATATATATATATATATATATATATATATATATATATATATATATATATATATATATATATATATATGCGCTATAATTTAATTTTAAAATTATTTCAATTTAATAAATTTTAATAAGGATGCATTAGACTGATGAAATATGAGAGTGTTAAAAATATATATTGGTTGCAAATAAATGCTGTTAAACTTGCTGTTTTGTAATAAGCAAAACAGAAAATGAAAAAAAAAATGTTTTGTAATTGTAATAAGTTTGCATTATATAGCAAATAGGATTTTTTTCTAAACAAAAAAATAAGTGATTTATATACTTTTGAACACTAATGTATGTATTGTTATTTAGATGCAAATATATCTAGTGTATAAAATAGCATGTTTATATTAACAAATGTTTAAAAGTGGACATATTTTACAATGTCTGATAAAAATTATATTTGGAATTAATTGCAGAATATTGTCTGCAGTATGTGTGACAAAATGTTGACGTACCCCCATCCAAAATTATCTAGATATAAAATGATATATACATAAAGCCTGTAGATTTAAATGGTCCTGAAATGACTAAGTATTACATGAAACCAGTAGATTAGCGGTGTATAATACTTTGTGTGCCGTTAACAGGTTCCTGTATTGTCCTGGTTTGATGATTCAGAGGACACCGAGCTGCTTCACCTCATCCCAGTATTTGAAGAGTTAAGTCAGGCTGACGATGTCTACAGCAGACTCGAACAACTCAGGGGTCCGTAATCCCTACACCACCAGACCAGGGCCAACCTCCATGTTGTGTAGCACTGACTGCCAATCACACGCGAGCAGCTCATATGACAGGAGACTCCGCCTTCTGACCTGAAAACAAACACGAAAGCTCATAATTCTGCTCAGCACGAAGTATATGCGGTTCTGCTACAAGGTTTGAGGACCTCAAACAGTTAGAACAGAAGCCAGCTTTGTCCTAGTCATTGAGCTTGAATTTTGCAATAACAATTTACAGATTTTATATTCCTTTTTTTACTTGTTTTGTTATAAGCATTTTTTTTTACATTTAAAGTGACATTATTTGGGAGATTAAAACCGTTCATAGGGCAGGTTATCCGTAATCTGCAATTACGTTATACAGCTCAGCAAGTAACATAAAGCACAATAAACTTTCAGGCCAGTCTTTCTATGCAAAGTCCTACCTGAACTCAACCTCACATTTTTAATCTTCAACATTCATATTCATACTTTAAAGAAAGACTAGTGTTTTTAATGTATTCCAGATTCAGGCGAAAACTGCCGCAGGAATACACAGTCTTATCCAACATGCTATGCATACGTTTTCCATAAATGCAAATGTGACACCAAGCACCCATTCGTCCTTGTTTCTGATCAGTCTTATTACTTTACAAAAGGCCTAGTTTATAAACTGCAGGTTTTTTTTTTATATATATACTGTCGCTGAGGTGCATTATCATGGCATTACTTAAAAAAGTACCTGTTTTTAACACTGTTTTATGTGAATTACAACTACATGCTTATCTCGACACTTCCTGTATTCAATCTTAAAGTGGCCTTATGTCTGCTTCAAGTGTACATGATGGGGTTTTATGATACGCGAGGAGCAGAATTAACACCACAGAATGAACCAAAGAGATTTATCTTGTTCGGTAATTGTCTTTCTCTCTGCTGTATTTATGCAGACAATTACTAGTACTGTCATCTATGTGTATATTTGGTTGAACTTGAACTTGAATTGTCTTTGTATGATACTGTCTGTTTGACGCAGACCACACGCTCCACCTCTGTATTTCATCTTATATTATTTAAACACGATCATGTTTTTATATTATAAGTTGTTTTTACTGTAGCACAAATATTCAAAATGGCCATGTTTTATAAAAAAAGGGCAGATTATTGTGTTTTGGTTTAAAAAAAGATGCCCTGATAAGGTCGGTGTTGCCACGTTTTTGACTTTTGTATTTGCAACAATAAATTTTTTCTGTGGAACATTATGTAAATGTACGAGTACGGCCTTAATAAGGCAATGTAAGCTATAGTTAATAATAGTAATAACCTTATACATAGCTGCAGAGAATTCAAACAGCATGTAAATAGCATTCAAATTCAAAACACACACACATTTATAATTGATGAAACTACAAAACAAGCATTTGGATTCTTTGGCCTATAAAATAATATATATATATATATATATATATATATATATATATATATATATATATATATATATATATATATTCTTTTGAATCAGTTTGATACCGAATAGAGTGCATCATTTAAAGTCGTTTCAATCATCTGACAGGCAACTCGTACATCCTTGTTCTGACCACTAGAGGCAGCAGAAGCCATATAAGCTCATATGAAGACATGCATGTCACTTCCTCTAATAAATACACCACACAAACATACTTAAAAAGGTTTTATTGAGTTGCATGAGTGATGGCGATTGCTTAGAAAGGAGATTATGAAAACACACTTATGGCTTTTGCAGGACAGAGTGAAAACAAAAATCAGATAGCACCTTATATAAACATTTTACAGATATATTAACAACTTCATCATAAATTCTTTTGTAAACATACCAAACTAATATAAAATATTCCTGACAATTACAACAAAGTAAATAAAGGTTATAACGGCAGGCAAATTAGGGAACTACGATAGTAACACAAAACTACTTATAAAAAATAAAAAGATTTTGTGACAAATCAAGAATGACATGCGTATAGGATCGAGGATGACTACAAAGTTAATTTATTTCTACAAAAAATGTACACAGGCCTGGAAAGACTGTTGGATGACAAAGCATATATGCTCGGGAATGTTTCTAATTAGTCTTTTATTGTGGTCATTTCGTAAAAAAAACAGCTATTGAGGTCAGCACAGATTAGAAAGGATTCGGGTTGAACTATTAATCTACT
Source organism: Puntigrus tetrazona (assembly GCF_018831695.1). Classification (NCBI taxonomy): domain Eukaryota; kingdom Metazoa; phylum Chordata; class Actinopteri; order Cypriniformes; family Cyprinidae; genus Puntigrus; species Puntigrus tetrazona. The sequence goes on along the minus strand of NC_056721.1, from coordinate 14,084,655 downwards.
AACCTATGGCTTTTTGAGCAACCACTTGAAAATGAAGTTGTTGGGGTTTTTTTTTTTTGCCTGTAATCCATTTTGCAGGATTAGCATCGTCAAACGCATGCAACGCATCTTGACTTGAATTGCACCAAAATGTTTTAGGCTAAAGAAATATGATGGGTTTGTGGGGGAAAAAAAAGAAAGAAAGAAAGAAAAGAAAATCAGGAATATTTCCCCAAAAAACCCTTTTGCTGAGTAATCAACATGAAACCTGGCCCATGGAAGGCTAATTTCTAACAGCTGTGGAAAGATGCGTAAGGCAGAGTCAGCATTATTACGTCAACATTTAGAAATCGTCAGCCACCTTTTCAACGATTTGATGATTTTTTTGTTTTCCTCTCATGTCTAGTCAAAGCCAAACTGGGATTAAAAAAAATTTCCTGGGTTTAAGTTTAAGCTTTGTTCGCTGATTGCAAGCAGGGTGATCCAACAATACACAGTTCAAAATGAGGTCATAAGCTCACGAGACGCAAGTTTCTTTAAACTGTTGCAAAACAAAAGGTAACATACACAAAAAAAAATGGCCAGGTCTGGAGAACAAGCTAACCTAGAGACGCACAGCGAGACATGTACACACAAAGTCAGGCACAGAACATGTTTGAACAAAACTTAAAATGAGTAACCAATAAAAGGTGGTCTTGTCTTACCACGCCATTCAAAGAAAATAAATAAATAAACGTAAATAATAATAATTCACCGTGGAACACTGTAGCTCTGTCTTACATGGATCGCACTTACTGTATGTTGCTGCTACAAGTTTTTTTTTTTTTTCTTTAAAACACAATGAATCAAAAGTCTACGGCTGATGCAGTTTTACACATATGCGTTTTTCCTTTTTTCTTTTCATGAAATATGCATATTAAATTAATTGAAAAATCACATATATTAACATTCACTTTCCAATAACTTTACACAAATGTTTACCTAAGAGTGTGTGTGCACTGATGTTGCATGAGAACCAGAACATTCTGTGAGATTAAAAACTGGAAGACTGTCGCGATGAGCTCGGGATTTGTCCTTGAAACGTAATTTGAAGATGACATGAGTCGAACGTCACTACTTTTGCTACCACTTGAGAAACAGAGAACACGAATGAGATGATAGAGTTGATATAATGGGCTAAAATGACACCACCACAAACACACTGTAAAAGTCCTTTCCGACCGTCAGGATAGAAACGTGGGTATATCGTGGGTAACGTGTTGCGTGGGATTTTTTTTTGCGGTCAAAAAAAATGGGTTATCCCGTAAGTATCCACCTTTGAAAAATATCTGAAGTGTCACGAGAATCGGGGTTACAAAAAGGTTGTACCTGGTTATCGTTCAGTTCCTTCTGAAAACGCTTCAGCCTTGACTACCACACGAGGACAGGCTGTCATAGAGGGAGTCGCTCAGGGACTCGGGGGTCTCCAGGACCTGGGGATGGCTTGGAGACAGACCGTCGTCGGGTCTCTCTCTCACCAGCTCCAAACCGGTGTCCCTCACCATGTCTGGGTTAGCGGGAATGCGGCTTTTGCCTCTACGTGCCTGACCGGGTTGAGGAAGACTTCTCGGCTCTCCCTCGCGGCTGGCTACAGAATCACTAGTCTTGTTGCGCTGAGGGTAAAATGGGCCAAAGAAATGCAGTGAGTGAGACAGACAGTACATGATAACACGATATTAATACTTTAATCGTTTAATTAATCATAATAATACTTTATTACAGTCTGTATGTGGGTATTAAAAGATCTATTTAACTGCTGTTAACTGTTATGGCTGACAACCAATGAATGATGATTTTTTATGTTTTTTATTAATAAATTGCTCAAATCATAAACTAAAATTTAGGCTCAACAACATTGTAATGTACAGTGTTGATAATCATTTTGGCTCATATTGAAGATTAACTTGCAGTGAACTTTAGATGATGGCAAAGGTCATTTAAATGGCAAAAAGTAAACATGCTGCTGAACTTTACCATGTGTACACTAACAGAAATAACATTGTTCAAATGTTTTGGGCCATTTAGATTGTTTTTTTTAATAAATTGACCCTTTTTCACAAGACTGTGATGACGCTTTTAACGGTCATAAGCATTGTAAACCCTCAAAAGTTTTCATATTTGTATTTTTTTAAATATGTATTTGTATATTCATACATTTTATTATATACATTTTACATTATATATAAATATATTTAATATATAAACAAATTTTTCTTAAAATGTATACACATGCATGTTTTTGTAGTTATATATACACAACACACACATATATTATGTAAATCAACATTTTTTATTATGGATTAATCGTTTCACAGCGACTTGTCTTGTTCGGTGCCTCTAGGATCTTAAGTGATGCTCACCCTCTTAAATGAAGTCTTATGACTCACTGGTTCCACTCCATCTCCAACGCCAAGATAAACCTCAGACGGCTCTGCAGATGCTTTGAGGTTTGGGAAAGTCCAGTTCTTTGTGGGGCCCAATTTCAAAGGTGCTCCACAGATATCAGTGCCTGAAATAAATCAATAAATCAATGCTGAGAAATTAAGAAAAAACAGCACCTGGACATCAGTCTCTTAATTAACGTACAATTATTCTACACTGACAACTCGCATAAGTGATTAACATAAAGTGGCAGCTAAAAGTATTATATACCATCATGAACGATGTTTGCGATCTGGCTGGTTGGAATCTTGTTTTCCAAAGTACCAGTGTGATGATCCATATCCTGACCCCCCATATAATCCTCTTCTAAAGACGACAGCTCTCTCTCCAAAGTCCAGGCCTTGTGGGACATTTTCATCCCTGAGCCATGTTTTCCTTGGAGATGAGAAGGGTCACTCTCCCCATGGACCTTCCCTTTGGGAATGCTTTTGCAACCAGCATTCGCACTATAGTCCGGAAGAGGGAAGGTGCCAATGCCACTGTCAAGGGTGTGTGTGGAGATTCCAGATCCTAAAAGAGAGGAATTTTAATAGTATATTATTAGTATTTTATTATTTTAATACAATATTAATTTGAATAAAAATTAAATGACTTATTATACATGCACAGATATTTTCAAGCAGCACTGCATAACACAGAATCACACCCTAAACATCAAGACAAAGTACAGCTGCTGCCGGATGACTCGTATATGGAAGCCACAGAAATTCAGACGCACCTAGATTATTCATCATCACTGACAGGTAAAAACCCGTTTTTGTTGCTACATGCTAACCAATTGAAATTCCTGCCTCTGGAAACAATTGAAAGCCATCGTGTCATGCATTGTGTTCATGCCTTACCTGCAAAGTGTTCATGATGAATCGTCTCAGCCAGGTTCTCATCTGACGTAATGTCTTTACTCAGTAACGCAGAAACCTGTGAGAGAAAGAACATTAAAACTTCTAATAAGAACATTTAAAACAATAATGTGCATCATATTCATGAATTTCACTTTTTACCTTTTCCATGTCATCACTGCTTCTTGTCTGACCAGCAATGCCAGCGCTCTGGTGACCGAATACAGGTCTTGATTTACAGTCAAACGAGAGGCGTCGATGTGCCATGCTGATGCTGCCAGTGTCCTTCCCATCAACCCTTATGGAAGAAATTGAATAAAAAGTTGATTTGAAAATAATATTCATTGTGTGTCTATAGTATATTACTATATTTCAGCCTTTTCCTCAAAGACCAAGCATATGTCTTTAAAATTATTTTATATCTATATTATTCTTTCCGGTGCTTTTTAATAAAATGTTTTTGAGATCTACCTAACAAAAACAAATGAAAAAATTAACTTCTGATTTCAATTAAAAAAAAATACTACAATTTATTAAACCATGCGCAGTAGCAGACACTATAATCATGCAAATTCCAAGCTGATTCACAACTCAAATTTCCATTTAAGTCTCAAAGCACATTTTCCCACCTTACTCATTCATTAGTTATTTTAATTATCTTTCAACACCTGCAAACCTGCACTACAACTGTGCACTTGAAGATTAAGAAATTAGGGATTTAAGTAAATAATTTGGCCTTTGATCTATGGCTTTATTGTGAGTTGATTTCTAGACTCAAGATAAAACAAGATCTTAAAAAAGAAAATTATATTTAAAAAGTTAGTGCTTTCGAATGATTATTTGTAATTAATCACATTCAAAACAAAGATTTTAGTTTACATAATAAAACATTTAATCGTGTTAAGACAAACCAAATGTCACAAACAATTTTTTCCATGTTTGAATGTACTTCTTTATGTGCCATCTTTTTTAAAAAAAAACAAATGTCAAAATGAAACATTGTAAAACATTCTTTGTACTCACCGGTTTAGCAGTTGCTGCATGAAGTTGTCAGATGGCACTCCTCTGTACATCACAGACAGCTGCCCCTGGGCCTGGTCCATCACTACCTCGCAGGAATGTCCCTTTCCTTGTCGGTCCAAGGCCACTCCATTCACATAAGCCCGCTCTTCTTCAAGAGCTTTATGCAAGCCCTCTGCCTTCTCAATCAGCATGGAAATGTTTAGGCTCTCGCTCTCCGTTTTCTTCGTAGCCCCCTTGGAATCCTTGCCCACTGATGATATATTAAGTTTCCAATCTCTCTTGTCATCTTTCGCTTTTGACGTTTCTGGTTTACGGCTAAGAGCTGGAAGTTTGCTTTTTCTCAGACCAAACCAGTTGGCAATTCCATTGGAAGCCTTTTGCTTGACCTCAGCCATTTGCCCTTTATCCTGCTCTTGCAGTTTCAGCATATTTTCCTCAATGCCCTTCATGACCTTCTGCTCTATAGAAGACTGTGGACTGGGGGCAGAGTGCCTTTTTTCTTCAACATTTTCTACTGGCCTTGGCGGTGGTGGAGGAAGACTCTCTCCGTAGGAAGAGTTCTTCTTCTTATTTGCCCTGAGATGGCTCCGGTCCTCCGATTTGGACATGTACCTCTGAAACTCTTGAGTAGGTTTCCCATCTCTGCTCATAGAAGGTGGCACAGTTTTAGTTGGGGATTTGAGGGGAATTTTATTGGGACTGCCACTATGGGGAGCAGCAATATTCTTTCCATTATATGAAAGACTATGAGGTGCAGTACTCTTAGCATAGCTCCTCAAAGCCTGTGCAGCCTCTAGGTTAGTAGATGGTGGATGCATCTTAGACTTTGGACTCTCCTGCTTGGCTAGGAAAGTTCTGGAAGATTCATGTTCAAGTTTGGAGACTAACGTACTAGAGGGAAGAGACCTAACAGCTTGATCAACATGCTGAAAAGCTGCTTGTTTTGAAACAGCACCATCAAGATGACCTGAATGGTATGATTTATCCTCAATGGAATCTGTATTTTTAGGAAGTCTATATTCTCCTGACTTACACTCAGAGGTTCTGTCAGCAATTTTGCTTTTATCGGTGGCTCGTGTCGGTATGCTTGCAGGGGACTGAATTTCTTTCTTCTCTGCAAGTGGAGGACAAGCTGTGGATTCGTCTGGGTTCCTCAACTTGCCAAGTGCAGCTAGTCGTTCTTTAAAAGAATGACTTGATTCACCTGAATGTCTACCAATACCTGATTTCTTAGGAACGGGCGGTGGATCGTTCCTTTTAAAAGGTGATTCAGAGCTTTGTGAATCATTATCTACCATTTCATTTTTCTCTTGGCTCCTGGACCTTGTGCTTATCCCACTCTGAGCCTTCTGGGATGACGACTGACTGGGCAGACTGCGATGATTGACTTGCTTATGCCACACTGGGCTATCTGAGCTGTCCTCTTGGTCTGAAGAATCAGACTCTGGTGATATTTCCTTTTGCTTGAGGCTCGTAGGTCGCTCTATACCAAACTTTGTCTGCTTTCCTTTCGCTCCTTCATTAACCGGGCTGGCATTTTGAAGAGATGAACTCACTTCTCCGAGCAGCTGGGATACATCCGTTTTGGACATGTCAGAGACATTTTCGTAGTGTGGAATTTTCTGAGGGGTCTTCTGAATGTTAGAACTTTGTGTAGGCTTGGCTACACGAGTTGTTTTAGGGATACCACAGCCAAGGTCCTTTGGCAATGGTGCAGGGACATCATCAGGCTGGGGTGGAGAAGTTGGAGCAGAGTGTGACTCCAACTTAGAAGGGGGCAGCTGTCTTTGCCTCTCTGTCGTGGTGGCTTTCCGTGTGGCTACAGGGGAATTGTGCACCTCATAGTTGTTGCTCCGGCAAGGGATCTTTGAGCTACGAGTCAACTGAGGACTGAGACGAGGTGGAACAGGTACTGCAGAACGTTCTCCAAGAGTGGGTATCTTAAGGAACTTGAGCAGTTTGGAAGGTGAGGCCTTGACCTCTCTAAGGCAGGAAACTTGATTTGGGCTGACGGCAACTTTTGATCGAATGGACTGCGGATCGGAAGGGGTGTCTTTCACAGGGACGGAGATATCATCCAGTACTTTTGATGCAGTATGATTCTCATTAGGAGAAAATAACAGACCTTTGTGGACTGGATCATTGCTGTCCATCTCACAGTGTGCAGTTTGTAAATTGTCTTTGAGCCCGAGAGTTGGCAACTTTGAGGTGGCTATGTTGGCTCGACAGACACAGTCAGCATCTTCTTTTGTTGCAAATTCTTCCTTCTCTAGTCTTTGTGGCGCTACAGAGTTTAAGTGCTTCAAGTCTGAGTCCAGTAGCACCACATCAATTGTGCTATCGTCACAAATCGTCTCGTTGCAGGTGCTGCCGCTTGACCTGTTGGATTGAGATTCAAGCAGAAGGTCAGATAACCTGTTCTTGTCTCTTGTTTCCACCAACACATGATCAGATCCTCTGGGCTGATCTCTTTCAGAAATGGTCAGTCTTGAGTATAATTCAGGGACTTCTAATGAGTGCGGATCAATCGGTGGGTTAAGACCTTGCTCTGCTGAAAGAATGGACATATCTCCAGATGTCCTGTTTATAAACAGTTCACTTGTACCTGTGGCAGGCTTCACGAGGCTCTGCATTTCCATGTTCTCTTGGAAATCGGGCCGAGCCAGATTGAGGTTATCGATGGTAATGGGAGCTGAAGTGCAACAGTTGTGGCTACTCTTGGCTAAGCTGACTGAATCTTTATTGGACAGCATCAGGCATGTGCTACAACTACCACATTTTACATTGCTGTGCTCTCCTCCATTCAAATGCTGATGTGTGCAAACATCTGGACAGGAATGGGAACAATGTGCTTTGGGTGCATTGCACCTGGATGAATTGTCTCTACAGGCTAATACAGCCTCCTTAGAGGCAAGAGCCTGGCTATAGTCACAGATTGAGGGAATGCCGGAGGAACGATGGTACCGAAGCGGATCTGTTTCTTCAAGCTTGCGGAGGACCTCTAAAATGTGTGCTTTCTTCTTCAAGAATGGGGACATGGCCTCCATGGACGTGGATGAGCCTTGAGTCTCTGGTAAGCAATTTTGTGCACATTCACTGTTTCCCTGTGGATTCAAATCATAGGGATGAAGAAAAGTTGTCATACAAGACTGAATCAACAAAGAGTTTGTGTACGGCTCTTACCTTGGCCTGTGCATTCCTCTGAGCCTCAATCAGTTTGTTAGGTTCACTGTGCTGCAGCTCGCCGATGTGCTCCAGACAGGGTCCTGGCTGCTTTGATAAGACACATCAGGTAAGCTTTAAGCTTCTTATTATATGAATCAATTTTTGGATTATGCAAAACACCTCATGTATAATAACTATGCATGAACAACAAGGGTTTTTTGCCTGTTTACACACAAATTCCTTGTAGTTAAATGAAAAAACGCTTGCCCAAGCAGCCCAGGCAAATTAAACAGGAAGAGGTTAATTGAGCCATTTTCTTCATTTTGCAAACAAACATAATAGGACATCCCTGTGGACTTTAAAGAATGTTTTGTGAAAAACAAAACTTCAAACTAAAATCAGACCTGCACTGTACACTCAATGTCATCATATACTGAAGGATTTAATCAATTACCTGCTGATGTACACATGATTGACTGTGCAGTTTCTCCTGCAGGAGCTCACACAGTGTTCTGTTCTGCCTCTCCAGATCAAACACACGCATTTTCAGCTTAATGCATTCCTCTCTGAGATCCTAAAAGAAAAATCCACAGCATTTAAAAACATTTTAAAAATATATGACTAGAATATGTACACCAACATTATATATTAAACATTAAAATTAATTATACATTAAAATAATTTCTGAATTTAATAATTCAATAAGATATAATAAATTCAATATTAAAGTAAAAAAGTAAATAAAATCTTTAGAATTTGTATCTCAAATGAAGAATTCATAACTATGTCCCTGAAAACCCCAAAGTTTGTACCTTTTGATTGAGCAAAGCCTGGACAACATGGTTGGCGACCTAAAAATAAACACATAAATTAAATGTAAAAAATGCTATCAGAAATATATATATATATATATATATATATATATATATATATATATATATATATATATATATATATATATATATATATATATATATATATATATATATATATTTTTTTTTTTTTTTTTTTTTTTTTCTCTGACCAAGACAAAAACATTGCAAATCTCCATAGAAAGGCTTAGTAAGGAACTTACCTCATCCAAGCATCGTTCATATGCTTCTCTTTGACTCTCGTTTGCTAATGAAAGGGCAGAGTTCTCGGCCTATACAAAAATAGACCAGTTAAAACAGTATGTCAAGGAAGAAAAGTAAACAAAACCATATTCTTAGAAAAAGTATATGCCACTTACTTGAAGTTCTCTCACTCGTTCCAGAAGCTCACTGCTACTCTCTTCCTCTAGATAGGACTCCAGATCACCCTCCTCAGACTCAAAGTCCTCATCTACTCTATTTTGGGCCTCTTCCGACATCGTCTCAACCTAACAAAAAGAAAGAAATTGAGGAGTTTAGAGGAGTGTTTGGCGAAACCTGTTTGAAAACACATTAATGCAATACTCTTTGGTGTGCTAATGAAGCAGAAATCAAACTCCACCTTTAAAGAGTTCTAGATTCTTGTTTGATTTAACCAGTGTTTGCATATTGTAAACAACTGGTTAAACAACCTGTAAATCAACCATTCAAACATTCTTGTGTACTTGGGGTTGTTACAGAACACAACAGCGGTGTGCCTTTTAATCTCGATGTAAAAGAATTAGCGTGATTATCACGTCTTTGTGACAGCTGGGAGTGAATAAGCAGGACTTGAGTCCCTGGCAGGACACTTCTTCACTTTAAGGGTGTCATCAGAAGGGATTAGACAGAAGAGGTCTGAAAACACTAGAGGATTCCAGCCATCATGCAGATTCATGACCTACTGACTTACTGACTGGGGCACAGAATCAGATCCTCTTGGCCTGCATTTAAACTTAAACGAAAAAACATGCTTTTTAGTGTGTTCTTAAAAATGATGGCGGTCAAAACTGGCTGGCAAAGCAAGAATTATCATTTGTACATTAAGACATTGCTTTATGAAATGTGAAGATGCACAGTATGGCCCTTACCATTAGTATGAGCCATATAGTGCATTCCTACATTTAATAAAGTAATGGCTTAATCCTTAGTACTTCCATTTTAAAGGCATTAACTAATATGCTAGTCAATATCAAAACATTTTTAGGTTATTAAAACTTTTATGAGATTATTAATGATTATTAACATTTAGCAACCAAAACCAACGTGACCTAAAATATACTGGAAAAATATTTGCTTCAACTCAAAATCTCAGTAATACCAAATTATAATTTAAACACGCTCCTCCCATGTTTCATGATTTTGAAGGCTGGTTTGTTGACGTAATCGTCCTTATTGTTGAACTACACCACAATAGTAACCTCCAGTCACCTTCATCCACTTATTCCTACAACTGCACTATACCATAAATTTGACCTTCAAACCGAACACCGGATGTAATCAGCGGATGGACTATCACTACATAACAGAATCTGAAAATCAATATGTTCATGGGACTTATTCATTATTGATCCTCTAAGCATTCTGTGTGCTCATTTATGTAGCAAGCTTATCTATAGACGTCTAACTCTTTGCGAGCGAATAGCTTAAATGAAAACCCCATATCTGAAAGCAAATGAATACAAAAGCTATTGGGGTCAGAGGGTTGGCAGGGTGCAGCGGGTCAGAGAATACTGCTCTGTTTTAACAGTAAAGATGGTACTATTCGACAGGCTCCAGGCCACACTATAGAGTTGGTAGTTCCTGCTGTGCCAGGAGGCTCCTTTCACATGACAGACTCTTTTCACAAAGACACAAGGCATAGCTTTCCGATAGAGGAAGATGTATTTGTGGCATAACTGTCACACATTAAGCTGCGTGCGTAACGGAAGCCTTTACATTTTTCATATAGAAGACGCTTTTATCCACAGTGACTAACAACACAAAAATAGAAATATAAGTGAAAGACCAAAATTAAAGTCAAGAATTTAATCCATCTACAAAACCACAAATCCTATAAAAATTTCACTTCTACCAGATGTTTAATAAATAATTGTATAAATTACCTATTCAAAATATTTAAATAAGTTGATAAAATATAAAAATGAAATGGCAAAATGGTAAAAATAAAAGAAAGCAAAAATAAAATATACAAATCAAACTTATCTCCACACAAACACACACACGCTTAAAAAAAAATTAACAATTTGCTAAAACATAATAAAACAAAACAAAAATAAAGTAACCAAACACTCACCAAGAAATTAATATAGTAAAAATCCAATGCCTTGGGCAAAAAAAAAATGAAATTTTATATCTTAAAAAGCAAGTTTATATGATATTCCTCTGTAGGGTGAATATAGTTAGAGGAGTAGAACTAACCGGTATTCCAGGTTAGCACTTTTGTTTCTTCTCTGAAAAGAAAACCTAAATAAAACATCCCTCTGGTTTTCACAGTGTCATGCTCGAGTCCTCATGTGCGTCTGTCTAAAAGAGTTGTGTGATATCGATGATCTCGAGCTACAAGGAAGTCAAATCTGCATATTATGCGTAATGGCGTGATGACATATTAGTTTCACAACATTTGCAATACAGGATTAGCTAGAACTGTGTCATGTCTCTACGTTTTCACCACATGCGCTTAATGTTTGACCGTTTTCCGAATGCTGGAGGCCAGGGCTGGGCAAAACCTCAAGAGGATCACCACCAGCCTCGATCACCTTTTCTTTTCATCTGTGAATCACTTGCAGGCAATAAAAAAAAAAAGTATGGGTAAGTAAGCTGATTCTGGTAAAACAGAGCCTCAAATGCCTATTTTAGAGACTTTATGATAATACTGTCAGCAGAGAGATGACTGTCAGTCAAGAAATTCCTCTCTATCACTACTGTACTTTTTGGCCTTCCTCAAAAGTCTCCAGAGAAACAACATCCAACATTCCTCAAGAGATGTTTGGACTAACCAACACGGAATCAAGATTCTAAACTAGCAGTTCAAACTTTATGTAAATAAATAAATCTAAATCCATTTGGTCTGCTTCCTTCTATCTAGATGATACGAAAACAGGCTATTTTTAGTTTCTGTCAAGAACTACCACACATAGCTTAACCGCACCACTGAGTCGGCACTCAATTATCAAGGTTTGACCCTTTTTTGTATCATTGAACTACAGCAATGTATTTGGGAACAGACATCCTGAGGGCTAATGGTCTCAAGTACAGTAAAATAATTTCTTAAACACTGAAGTACTGTGTTCAGTAGAACAGGGCTAATCCTCTGTCCTCTTGTAAGGACCTAAGCAGATTAGCATCAGTTTGCATCTGGCCCTAAACTTAAGGTTGCAGCATACAGACTGTTATATTGCTCTTTGCTGGACACGTGACAACCTTGCCAGATCTTTAAAAGGGTTGTTTATTAAATACATGATCACTTATTCTCATCTTGTATTTTCTTTATTCAAGAGCAAAAAGGCTGGACTTCAGCGTAACAGAAGTGAATGAGGACTAGATCTGCCAAGCACCAAAATTAAAAAAAAACAAACAAGTTGTCCATATTTGAACACTGACCATTATTCACTAATAATTATGTCCTTAGATTTCAGATCAGGAGGATAAGTCTGAATGCTAAAGAAATTATCACGATTATTGTGAATTTGATACACTGATTCATTTTAAAGGTGCAACACAAATGATTGATTAATTTACAAAAGTTAATATTATGAATGAATCGTGGAATACCACTATGATCGTGCTTTTTGCAACATTGACAGTTACTTAACTGAATAGAAACAACACTGAAATTAATTGAACTGAATAATGATGATTTTATCTTCTGTAATTCTGCTTTATAGCTGAAATTGAATGTTTCAGAACGAATTCTCTTTTTTTTGCTGTTTATTAACGTGAAGCAACTTTGAAATAATCTCTATTATATAAAGGTGATAAATAAATAATGTGACGTTGTTCTACAAACGTAAGAGTAAGAGTAAATGACGTTTTTGGTGAATTGTTCCTTTTAGAATCATGCATAGAAAAACCCCTCACTGATCAACCACTATTGGGGGTGGATGCATCCACCATAATATCCCAGGATGGAGATAGCCCTGCTCTATATACTATAGCACAGTGGAGTCGGTTTTGGCGACAAGCAAAAACAGAGGCAAACATGCACCCATGCCAACAGGATTCTTGGCAGAGCTCGAGCACAATGCAAGCCCCTTAATCCACTGATATGCTGTATAGTAAACATAGCAATAAAGCACTGTGGCGTACCCAAAACAGGGCCCCAAACTCATTTGTCTGTAAAGCAGTACATTTATTGAGGCTAAGCTTCTGAGAGACTACTGTTAATGTTGGTAGGACTTATATTCTCACATACTTCTGAGTCACTGGCTTGGTATGATGCCCAGAGGAGAGAAGTCTACAGAATGTGACTAAGACTAGAAATCAAAGCTATGCTCCGAGACGAGACTCCGACAAAACATGGCGGAGTCAGACACCAGAGGCCACTGTCTCTTTTGCTGGATATATCAAACACAAGAGAGACGCTCTTATCTGACAATGTAGAGGACAATTCTTGAGAGGTCGATCGAACGATGTGGAGGAGAAGGCTTTTTAATCAGGAAGAAGGACGAAGGAGTTTTAGATTGCACACAATGTCAAATTTATTTTTAACCATCATTTAGTGAACCACAGGCATTCGTTTACAAGCCTATCTGTACAAAGGAAGGGCGTCAAGACTAGCAGAAAATCCCAACCAGAAGCCTTCTAATAAAACTAATTTATATACTTTCAGCAATTACGAAACGAAACGGATGGCTGCAATATTAAACCATTTGAAACTGGTAATTAATGCTACAATCAGTTCTTGTTCTTGAAAGAAATTAAGTACAAGTCAGTTGAATTTAGCCTTATGTGTCGGTGTGCAAAAAGAATCCATGTTTCTTTCACCAGGCCTCACCAATAAACCATGAATGGATAATCGGCTGCCATGGATCCGCTTGTCATTTTGCATTTCTAGGAGGGGTGACTTCGTACAGTTGCGAATGATATCTCGAATAATGCAAATTAGGATTTAAAAGAGTGTCAAAAAAAAAAAAAAAAAAAAGAAAAAAGGGAAAGTGGATGTTGGGGGAGGCCCTGGGTGGTTCAGAGGGGTGGAATAAAGCCAGTGTGAAGGCAATCAAACAGAAGTAGGGCTCTATGGGATCCCAAAATGTGCTGGGAGCTCCACCTCCATCCCCCACACTCGAGGAGTTATTAAGAAGCAGCCAATCGGCATCTGCAGAGACGCTCTCTGATTATTCACACCCTGCACAATGGGCTCAGAGCCCTCAGACACCTTCATAACCCAATTATTGATCCTTTCGCATGATTTACGAGCTGATAAAATGATCAATCACGGAGATAGAAGAAACACACAGTCTGCAAATGCAGTGAATAGAGTCATAATGAATAAAAGCACTCTGTGGCAAAGCAAACAAACATACAGACCCTCCATCAAGTCCCTAAGGGCATTATTTTTTCTCTTTGATGTAAATTATTCCGGGGATAAAGAGTCTCTGAAGTATGGCGAGGCAGTTTCTATTCCTGAATGTGGCATTAAATATATAAAATCTTTAATAATGCAGGTTTATGCAGCTGGGGTAAAGATTTCCTTTGCAATTTTCGGTGTGCTTTAAAGATTATTCGTCCACTTGCTCTGGCTGTCGCATCAGTGACAGCAAAGCCCCCCCAAAAAAAAATGTTTATGGACTCCGGTCCTCCATTTTGCACAAAACATAAAATGTAAGCCACGTTTCTCAGTAGCTTTCAGCAAAGTTATCACGCAGGCATCTGCAGACTCATGCACTATTGTTGTCCTTTGCAGCAGTGCACCTATCTGGATGAAGTACGTTGTCTGCATTTGCACGGCCTTGACTGCAGCATGAGCTACCTAAACACATTTAAAAGAGCACTAAGCAAAAGCTCCAGCTCCTTCGTGGACTATTTGGATTTGCTGACTAACTGTGAATGAACTCCAATCTAATTCTCAATTACTTACAGGCGGCTTTGAGTTAAATAAGGTGATCACTCACACCCAAACAATGAAGGATATAAGCCATGTTTCCCCTGATCCAATGCGAAACGATATGTGTTTATTAACATTTTAGCATGCAACTGCTTCTCTAACCTAGATGGCGACGCAATAGACTTTTTAATAGTCCATTTAAAAATGGCATCAGCTGTTTTCCAGGACAAGAAAAACTTGCATGGGTCGTTTCATCACGCTACTCCAGCTTAAGCAAACCGCTTTGATCAATTAGCATATGGAATCATCAATGACCTAACTGCAACATCCTACAGCTTTAAAAAGCATTAACGCAGCAAGGCAATGTACTAAAATATATCAAACAGACTGCAATGCAACTGTTTGCCAAGGGACAAATGCATAGTTATTCCATACTAAGCCAAATCTGATCACGAAACACACTCCTGACAAAGTGCCTGCAAACACAAGTCACTGAAATACAGCAAGAAACATACAGTCGGGATTCAGTCGTGGCTAAAAACCAGCGCTGCCGAACAGCTATGCATAAAATTACCTTTAATTCCAGTCAGAGCATCCCAGGCGTTTCAGTGCAGCCCATGCAAGGCGAATGCGAGACACGGGAGGAGGATCCGCAAATGCCACAAACGCCAATTTTTTTTACGTTTCTCTTTGGAAATCCTCCTCACGTTATTCTGAAAGTACAGTTGCGGTCCTTAAGCAAGTGCGAGGAAACTGTCTCTGCCGTCTGCAGTGGCCTCCATGTCCTCCCATTGTTCAAGGGAGTGTGAGGCAGGCATCCTACCCCAATAGACCCAGCCTACTACAACAGCTGTGGGCCAGCCCCCCACCTCTCCTCTGAGTGTCTCTCCCTCCTCCAACGGCTGCAGCTAAACATTAACCCTACGACTGCTGGAGAGGCCATAAAAAGAGAGGGGGTTATATTTCAAAAAGGCACCCCGAACAAAGATGAGGACAAGGACGGATATCCGAACGAGTGCAAGGGAGAAAATGGAGTTACCCAGGCAACTCAGCCCCTTGTCAAGGAGCAGGAGCTTCTTTTCTAAGAGGATTGAGACTGCTTTATCAGACTTGCACTGATTGGATTGCAACTGCAGATACTGTGGAAGTCAGTGTGCATGACCAAAAACTGACCTGGATAAATAACACTGCCGCCAAAGATGTAAATGTGTAGGAAAAAAAATAAAAAAAAAAATCCCAGAGGCATACTTGAGATAAAAAGAAATGAAAACTATATAGAAATATTTTAATAAAAATGACTAAACGAATAACAATAACTAAAATTACTAAAACTAAACATTATATATATATATATATATATATATATATATATATATATATATATATATATATATATATATATATATATATATATTTATAAATATTTAATATACCAACAATAAAAATAATATCTAATGCAGTTGTTTTAGAAACCTTCAGCTATGAATAAGTATAAATAGCAACACTACTTTAGCTATACATATTCAGACAGATGCCTTTGGCCAGTGCATCACATTTATGCAGAGCGCTGCCATTATGCACATATAAAAAAAAAAAAAAAAAAAGATGTTGACTTTGATTTAGTTATGCTCTGTCTAGCGGTTTTAAAAAGCATTGTGTGTTAACACAAACCCAACACCAACTTAAATATACAGGACATAAGTTCAGCTAGAAGTGAAAATTTAGTTCAGCTCTGGAACGCAAATGAAGATATATATTTTTTTATGAAACCCAAGAGTTTTCTGTACCTCTATAGACATAACTGACACATTCAAGGCCCAAAAATGTAGAAGGGACATGGCTAAAATAGTCCACGCGACATCAGTGGTTTAACCTTCATTTTACAAAGCTACAAAAAATACCTTTTTTGAGTGAGAAGAAAACAAAAATAAAAAAAACTTTATTCAATTTCTTCTCTTACGGTCAGTATTTGCCACCTTTCATGAGAAAGAAGGTTTTATGGGTTTGGAACGGACATGAGGGTGAGTAAATAATGACAATTTTCATTTATGAGTGTACTATGCCTTTGGGATATATACGGCAATCTATAAAAAGTCAGGTATAGGTACATCATTTTTCGTGTTCTGCATTGTCTCGCACACTACTTTGGCTATGAACAGATGCATCTAGTGTGCCACTTTTTTCTAGCGCTCACATCAGTCACACATGCACAGTATGGACATCTGCGAATGTAATGTTGACTGCAATGTTATAATAACTTTAATAAGTGTAATGTTGTCGAAAATTACTTCACGCAGGCAGTCCACAAGCCAGAGCTAGAGAGAAATACATAAATGTAACATACTGACTAGTCAACTTTAAAAAATATATTGTTTATGTGCATAGTAAAACTAAGTGTAATAAAGTTTTAAGCCAAACTAGTATGAATGAAATTGAACCTGGGTTTTGTCATATGGATTGAGCTCGATTCTGTCATGTATAAATTCTAACTGTTAACCTATACACACATACTGGTAAAGTAAGGAGGACATTTTGAGACTTGAAAACATTCCCTCTGCTCAAAAGAACAACAAAATTCTTGCAGGCACTAAAAGCTTATCTAAATATCTCAGAGTTATGGCTAAAGGGTTGGTCTACAAGGCCAAAGGGCTGAAAAAGCTCGTCCCTGACTGTGAATGAACCTCAGATCATGCCCCTGCCAGACACTGATTCATATGTGCATGCCTGTAGGAGGAATTCCACCTCAGCTAGTGTTAGCGTCTTCACATGAGACGACCAAATTGGATGAAATGACCCAAATGCGAGGGGGTCACATGTTGTCTTGGAGTCAACAGTCAAGGGGTGAGAGCTTTCTGGACAAAGGGCCATTGTGATCCTTTAAACTCCACTTTCACGTCTCTAAACACCCCATGAGGGATAGACTTACGGCATTACATACAATGATCCGGATCCATAATGAGGAGTATTGTGACATGACGGTCTTAAATGTCAGGAATTCAGAGCAGAGACTTATTGGGAGGTCGTCTTGGCTTTCCAATGTGTTACCAATTCACTACTCAGCAATGACATGCAAAGTGGAGCACACTTGAAAGCGTCTGTAAGCCCCAGGTGCCAAGTGACATTAACATGCTTGTAACAGTTCTGCTGAACTACATCTCCTTAAACACAGCTGGACATTTGGCCTAATTAGAAAATCTCAAAGGAAGTAATGCAGGCAATTACATTTCAAGACTGTTGATTGAGCCTGACTGAGCAATATCTGGAGCTCGCAAATGTTATGTAACTACAACAACATCGTGATTTGATAGAGCTGATTAGGGAATCTTGGTTTCTGTGTGGGAGCTCGTGAAACGCTTGAGAAAAGGATGTTATTGAGATTTCTTGGTAACAGAGTTATATTCCACAGATACGCAACAGAACGAACTGATAAGAAAATATTTTAATAGATGCATAATATATTAGACTACATCAGTTATTTATTTTAAAATTGGACTCCATCTATTTTCAGTGAATACATTATTATTTCTATTATTTCTATTATCGTGTACATTATTAGTAGGATGCAATGTAAAAAATAATTGTAGTCTATTTATATAGATAATGAATAATAATAATAAAACTAAACTATTAATAAAACTATTAATAATTAAATCAATATGATTTAATTTAGGCACATTGTTTTGAAATGTACTATTGATTTTAGTAAAGTGTTTTTCTTTTAGACAGTACTACTACCATAAAAATAATAATCAAAAATAGTTATTGTATTATTGTTATCTGATTTTCCAAAGATATGTAAATAAATATTATTTCAGTACGTAAATCAAATGTAAAAACTACTCTCTTTTTTTTTACACTATTTATTAATAATTAATTATTGTCATATTGTCAATAATAATAATAATAATAAAAATAATAAATGACTGCCACACATAAACCAGATGACAAACATAAACCAGCTTATTGGTATTAGCGTGAATTTTAATACCAGCGCATCCTTAATAAAAAAAATCCTCGCAACAGACATTTGTTAGTGTTTGGTCCACTTCCATTTGCCAGCAGTTGGTCTATGACAAAGCATTTGGGTGACTCAGGATTAAAGGAATAAATCAGGCTCATGGCAAAAAAAGCCCCCATTGAGAGCGAGACAGCTTAATGGGCGGTAATGTGCTGAACTCCATGTGAGGTGGAGGGGCTGATCCACCTTTTAGAAATGTGACACTAGACCGAGGGGGAGAAGGAGGGGCAGGACGCCACTGTGCTACACTGACCGGTCCTTCTGTCCCGCGGGGAGCACGTCTTCTGTATTACAGCAACAATTACGTAGTGGTAAACACAGAAAATTGGGTACCATGACTTGCAATAAACAATGACTTATCTAATAGCATCCATCCTCCTAGACAGGAATCGCATCAATTCATTGAACAACGCATTTCAAATACACCAAACTAGCATGAACCGCACAAACACGCGGAGACAAAATAACCCGCCTGACAAAGCAAATCTGACTTAGAGGTCACAAACACGAGTAAACGCTGTATCTATGAGACAAGGACATCTGGTAAAGCCAAAGCGGAATAATCTTGTAGTCATGGTTACCACCTTGACTAAAATGTCACCCTGGCTACTGTATTGGGAAAAAAGAGGGAGGGTCGGGATCGGGTTCCATTGATAAACAAAGGGAGAAAAAAGCCACGCGTTTAACAAACCTGGAAAAATGTTCTTCCATTGTAAAATAAACAGCTCGGCATAATAAAACAGTGGGCTATACGCTTGGTTTACAGACTGGCATGTGAGCCGGTGTCCCCGTGCCGGCACTGCAGTAAAGTGCACTGAAGCCTGGCTTTCTGCAGACTGCAGAGCCAGTGAACATGGACACAGCCACTAAACATCTGGACACCAGGCGTCGTGGCTCAAAGCGAATGCCCTTCGGCAAGTTCCAGCTGGGACGCGCAGCCATTTCAGCTTTCTACCTTCCCTCTTTTGTTCTGCCGCATGTGGCCGCAGTCCACTTAGAAACGCAAGAATCTATATTTAAGCGTATTAATGTGTTCGTGTCCTCCCATTAATCCCCTGCCCTACATACAAAAGTAAATTCTACCTGACAGAAAAACTTGTGGTTCCCAAACAAAAACTTTTATTAAGTGGTTTTATTGGTTGACTGATTTTTTTTTTTTTTTTTGTATAGTTTTTCAGTCCTATGTGGTTCCTGATTCAATTCTGTCAGAAAAAATACACTGACAAAATACTTTTAAAAAATCTTTACGTTGATTTAAATTGATTAAAAAAAACTAAAAAATTTTAATAGTTTAGTTTAGTCCTCTGCAGTAAAAAAAAAAAGTAAATGGTGTTTGCCAAAAAAGTTGTGATGACTTAATTCAAGCATTAAATTGATAAAACATTTTATTTGTACTTTATTTAAAGAAATAAACCTTAAAATGAATGGTACAACACATGTATTCATACCAAACCATAACAGTACAGATATCTCGGTTTTGGATGTAGCCTTGTGACGAATACAGGCAATTTTGCAGATTTACACTGATTTAATATTAAACATTACATAATAAAAGACCATGTCAATGTTTTTTAAACATAAAAAAACTTCAAATGAATTATTTCATTGGTTGAGTTTGGAAAAAAAAAAAAAATTCTGTTATGAAATATGTATAACATCTATTTGTCTGGCACGTGGCCTTGGCCTACGTAAAAATCAATATTTGAACCATATTCATATGTTCTGATGGTAGTCCCATCCGGCTGTTAGCCCTTTGTGCTACATAAATTTTGCCAGGCAAAAAGTTATGATCCCTAAATTAAAGCATCTCGTCGTTTTAACACTAACAAAAATAATTTTATTGACCGCTTTTTTTAAGCTTCTTTTTTAATTTTATTTAAATTACGAATTATGTTTCGTCCTCTCTCTTTTGTTCCGATGCATGGTCCACTTAGAAACGCTATCCATATTAAAGTGGCATTAATGTGCTCTGCATGTACTTCCATCCTGCCATTAATCCTCAGAGCTACATAAATATGTGAATTCCATCGGCCAAAAAAGGTTGCGAAGATAACCGACCGCTCTTATGAGCCAGATTGATAATGTGGGTGTTTTAAAAGAAGTGACCCTGTCGAAGGGCAGGATGCATATTTAACATAAACATAACATACATCAGCTTTGGTAAGCCTCCCGAGGGAATAGTTGGCGTAATTAACGGGCTAAAGGTCACTGGATCCTAAACCGCCAACGCTTTCATTTGGAGAGGGAAAAAAAGGGAAATGAAAGCACGTGAGGCCATTTTTCCTGGCTTTCAAACAAGGTGGTGGTGTGGCTTTTCAAAGGGGGTCCGTGACTGTAGCCTCTTTGTGCCAGAAAAAAGGGTCCCTTGCCATATCAAATGTATAGTGCTGTACAACTGCCCCCCTTTTTACACCACTGACGATGAGGTTTGTTTGACTCTCATTGCTGCCCAACCAAATCGTGGACATTTATCCCCTCTCTCCCCAAACAGGATGTGCCATTGACCTGGTTTGCTTGAATTGATTAAGGCCACATTCCAAAGCATATTTCCACGGAGTAAAACTATGAATTGAATGTTTGTTGCAGCTGAAGACTGGCGCACTGTGAGAAACCAAAGCAAATGTTTGCTTCGCTTTTTTTCTGCAGTGTGAATGTGAAGCAAAATAAATCCATATATTTTTGCAATGGCGCATTGCTTTCTCTAGGTCACAGCTGATAGGTTCTCTGAGCGCCACTGTTCCACGCAAAGGATAATGTTACTGGCAAAGTATACAGGAAGGTAACGGGAATGTCATCTTGACAAACCCACTGTAATAATATATACATTAACATATATGGGTTAATGACATATAGGAATGTCCACAATAATGAAAAAAATAATAATAAAAATAATTCAAATGTCATATATATATATATATATATATATATATATATATATATATATATATATATATATATAAAATGTATTTATTTTATTAATTTTTTGTGGTATAGTAGGAGTTAGTGACCATTGTTGTTAACTATTAAGCCATTGTTAATTAATTTTTAAATAATTAAATTAAAAAAAAAAAAACAGAAACTCAAAAAATAAACTAAAATGAATCTAAAAATAAAAGCAAATTTAAAATATTAATATCACAATAGCACATAAATAATATTAAAATTGACTAAAATGCCAGGTGGTGTAACCATAAATTAGAAAAATATTTTCCTTACACCTTGAAAAGATACATCAAAATTCATCTTAATGATCCTCAAAGTTTTTTTTACATTTGTTTTCCTTTTTAATTATTAATTTATAAATATCAGTTTTTCATGAGTTGCACCACATGACATTTTACAACCTAAACTAACCTTGCCTTGTCATATTATCAGATATTTTAAGGCCTTTTACTAAATTAACAGAAAACTAGCATCATGTCAACCGCATATGCGTGAAATGTTTGTTGACTACAGGTACGGATTTGCGAGAAAGTCTCGCAATGCTCCAAAAAGACTGGAAGGAGAGAATGCTACAAGAGTAATTGCACTCATCCAAATTTCTGCAGTGTTTGTGAAAACAGTAGTAATATCTTGGGGAGATGGCAGCCCACTTCCCTGCTGTGTATACGGCATATCTTTCTAGCATCCCAGAGTAATTGATGAGTTTTCTACATTTATATGATCCCCCAATCCATAACCATGGTAACTGTTTGCCGGGGAGCAGGGTGAGGGGAAATGCGCCAGCAGGGAAAACTGATAACAGACATTGCCGTCCTAACCCAGCATGGGTAAAACGAGAGCCTGCGTGTCTGGAGGGAGCGTAAACATGCTTTGTGCCAATGCTGGCCCATCAGTACACTTTTTATCCTTTTATGTTGACAAGAAAGATGCTGCTGTAATGACGGCTTCCATTTTCCTCACACTAATGCACGACTACTGGGCCCCAATCAGACTGCCGCTTATATAGAGGCTCTCAGAGCCAAACAGCCACTGCCAAAGGTCCAATTTCATGCCTCAGCCCTAATTGTCAAGAGCCATGTTTAGATGACCAAGCGCAGCACGAACGAAACTGTGCAAGCTAAAAATCTCTAGAGTTTCACATTTGAATTTAAGGAACTGCTCGCTTCCCTACTTTCTGGAGGTGCTTCCTTAAGGCAAGACCCCGCAAGCAAAAACTATTTTGAGCTTTTGGGCTATTTGGCTTTTTATAACAGACTAATGCAAACAAAACATCCGAAATACACTTTTAAGCGTTTATTTTACTGCACCTCATTTATTTGCGTATGCAGATTTAAGTAACATTGCATATTGTTAAAGGCTGTTTTCCCTGCTGAATAAAACAATTGAAACCAGCCCAAGCTGTTTGGCTGGTTTGAGCTGGTCTTCCAAGCCTGGTCGTAGCTGGTTTAGCTGATTTCAGAAGGGTTTTAACACTTCTTGAGTTGGTAAGGTAGGGAGACCAGCAGACTAAGCAGCTAAAAACCAGCTGAATACCAGCTTGGTCAGCGCTTAAAACCTGGTTTTAGTTTGCATATAAGTTTATTTTACCATTTTACTCCCATCTATATTGAGCTTTCGGGGGTCGCCAAAAAGCATTTGCATGGTTGTATAACATTTTATTCCCCAAATCACAGTAACTTTTTTTTTTCTTACATTCAAGAAGAAATAAAAATAAAACTAAATCCCCATCTGTTAAAGGCATGTCAACAAAATGTTAAACATAGCTTTATCTAAAGCATATGGAAACGTATGCAAAATTGCTCTATATTGAATTAATATATATATATATTATATATAAATATTGAATAAATAATTAATGCCTCATTGGTATATTTAAACGGAATACAAATAATAATAATGTAATCAACTAGGGTGACTATTAGTTAACTTCTTTACCGTATTGACATGACGTTTTGCCTTAAAGTGACATCGGCTTTTCAACAGCAAACATTAAAGCAGGGGCCAAAATCTGCAAGATATAACTTCTAAACTTTCACACAGCACCCTGCGTGATTTAATTCCTTTATCAGATGTTTCACAGGGGTTTTGTTAGTATGCGGCTCATGTGGCTCTGCTTTGTGATAGCAGCTGATCGGCGTCTCTGCTGCGCACCAGGATCAGGTGGCCAAGCGCAATCTCCACCAACCAATCTGGGCTCCAATCCACGGAATAACATCATGAGCCACAACCTGGAAAAACAACGAACGGCACTGTTCGCAAGCTACAACATAACAGAGTAACAACTCCGGGCCATGTGGGAGTCGTAACGTGTTGAAATGTAATGCAGCACCATGACTGATAGCATCTTATTTAAATATGTACGTATGAGAACAATAGCTGCGTGATCGCTTCGGCTCAGCGATTGCATAGAGGAATGCAAACTACACTGCTTTAACACGAGCGGCTTTCGGCAGAATTCGCTATATTTATTAGTCGGAAGTCCAGCCGTTTCTGTGGAAGCAAAACAATGAACGAGAAGTGAAAAGTGTCTGCAATCTGTTCGGGTCACTTCATCTAGTGCTAGAAATTGTTTAAGCAGAATAAAAATATAATCATTTGCAACCAAAATAGTTCTGGTGACAGACATGAGACTGTAATTACATTGCACGGTGAAGACGTCCGACGAGAAAATCTGCTTCGCACGAACCGCCTAGGGCTGAATGTGTGTTCTATACACTTCAAAAGTCTTACAAACAGGCAAAAAACCTAAGCGTTTAGATTTAGTTGGATAGACTGGAGACATGGTAACAGCTTCACATGTTCGCACATCACTTGAGTGAATTCACGGAGGAAAAACATTCCGAATTCCTTACTAAGTGTCTTGGAATCTCTAATAATGTGATCTTGCCTATGTCATCTGACTCCCATTAAGGACAATGCATGTCCGCCGGGCATGCAAAAACATCTAAAGCCGCACGAAGATAATGTTGTGATCATGGGAGTAGTTCGCAAAATTACCATACGACCATGACTATCAGCAAACAAGGGAGCAAGGCCCCCCCTGCTGCTTCTAATGTCCTCTGTGGCCATTTGGTTTACCGAGCAATTTGGAGTTTATCTCGCCTCCGATTGCTGTCAGCTATTTTGGGGACATTATTTACTTCATCGGTTGTGGAAAGGTCTGTCTGGGCAGCAAAATTCCAAAAGTACTACGTAAGAATAAATGGTTGGATTCTTCAATTAGAGGCACTTTGGATTACATTAAACCTTTAAACTGTGTTAAGGTTTTGGCGCAGTATTGAACATCTGATCACTGTCAATCAACTTTTAAGTAGACTTTGGTGCAATGTGCGATCGCAATGACGGGATTTAATTTTTACTTTATGTAAAAAAAAAAGTAATATGAAAGACCCATTCACACCAAGAGTGATAATGATAACTATAAATACAACAATAATGTTATTAGAATCCACACCATGCTCGTCCGCCGCTTTAAATTCTCAAGCTTGTTACAGCAGGGTGGATTCTGATTGGTTGTCCATGTTTGTATCATTCATCATCTGGAAAATAAAATTGTTCTGCAAATGATTTAAACTATATTGTTTATCTGTGCCTTTATTGTTATAGTTGTGCTGTGGAATCTGCTATTTTTTTAATATTAAGAACAATTTTTGGAACTGCATCTTTGTATTTATTTTCCTTTGTGCGAAAGGGCCTTAAAACTTGGACTTGATAACAATTTAACTAGCGGTCAGGAAACTGACTGCTTCTGACAACAACAAAAAAATTCTAAATACAATAGTCAAATTTTTGTTTAAAGATTGTATAACTGTAGTTATACCAATGGTTATCAACAAACCAAAAAAAACACACATTGCTACATTTTACTATAATAAAACCATGGTTACATTTTCTTGAGAACACCAAGTAGTGGATTCCATCAGATTGATGGAAATTGAATTAAAATTGCATGACGCCATGCCACTGCCATTTGTCATTTCATCATTAATAATACAATTTTTTTCCAGGAAATAGGCAATTGGTCTCTAAAATACTTCAATGGCAGCAATAACATTGATTCTTTGTATTTTTACAAAAATATATCACATCTGTACCAAATATGTTAGAAAAACTGGTGATGAGCGCAAAATATAAATTTCCCTTCGTATATACACAATTTCAACAGTCTTATAAATTAGGAATAAGCAATTAAAGACCAACAAAAATGAAACACGTTTTTTTTTTTTTTTTTTTATCATCATCGTCAAAGAAACAAGAAGTTGCCCCTAAATGAAAAAAATATAATAATAATAATAAAAAAATCACCCAAATATCTCTACTGTACTGCCTTTGGACGTTGAATATTAAATATGGGAGACTTGTAGGTTGTAAGCCAGTCTTAACATGGTTTTGAACATGGGACTAGCAAATGTGAAAAACATCTGTAAAATATTAAAGGGAAGGGGCTGGGGGCATGCTTTTACCCTCAATTACTCTTGAATTAGTTGCTGTTTTAGGGTCTCAAGCAGAATGAACTGCCAAAATTAGCGATTTTACTGTGCAGTCTGCATTCTCATCGCACTCAAGTAAACACAAGTTGCGGGTTGCCAAAGTGTGTAACTATAAACAGGCTGTGCGTTCACTACGCTGTCGAAAGAGGAAGGGCTATAGCTTTAACTACATAAAACACAGCGATCCGGGGAAAACTGATGCAAAGGCTTAGGATGAAATCGGATTATTGTGGGGTTTTTTCTTGTGCGCTGCCACGAAAAATATATGAATGAAATATACGTCCATATACAATGCAAACTCAAAAGAAAGCGACTGTGGCGGAATTAGCGATTTAAAGAGCCGAGCGCGATGCATTTCTGA
This sequence comes from Puntigrus tetrazona, assembly GCF_018831695.1. Taxonomy (NCBI): domain Eukaryota; kingdom Metazoa; phylum Chordata; class Actinopteri; order Cypriniformes; family Cyprinidae; genus Puntigrus; species Puntigrus tetrazona. Next base: position 14,058,420 of record NC_056721.1, on the reverse strand, counting down.
GCAAAGCAGGATATCGCGACAAGCATCCTCAGTTTACAACCCCACCGGTGTCCCAGATAGCCGGATGGCTAATGCCCCACATTTCCCTTTTCAATCGTACACCGCGCACATCAACGTTTAATCCCACAACAAACCCCTCTACGTCTGCAATGCACGGCATTTTGCAAAATCGGCACACTTTGGACACCTAAACGCCAATCTGTGCGCGCGATATAGCAAGAAAAAAGGGATTTTTTTTACCTCGCGCGATCCTCGCGTTGCTTCGGAAGGTGTGAAAATATCCCCCGATGAATACCGCTAAGAAATACCTTGAACTGTGCTTTTAAATTCACAGCTTGTGGACATGTTTCTCGGTTTTCCCAGCCGCTGATTAGAGGTTTTATCGTCGTCTCTTCCCATCCGTCTCTCTTCCCGTGTTTAGGTTAAAGCACTCGCAGGAAAAGTGATGTCATGGCTTGAAATTGTGTTGCCCGCCCCACTTTTAGTAAAAGGGCCTATCTTGTGCTCCACGTAGCGTTTTCTAAAGCAAGTTTTCATTTATATATGTATATTTAGTAATATATAAATATTTACTAATATACGCGGTATATTTTTTATTGTCATCGCGTTTTTCCCCTCCACGCAGGGATTTTATTAATCGTGATTTGTGACTAAGCAGCGATTCAGCATTATTTATTACCGTCAAGATTGACATGCAATTAATGTTTCGCGGCTAATCTTTAGCATTTTTCGTTTCGCTCCTTTAAACGTATAAAGCTACTATTTAATGATTTTTACGTTATATTTTAACTAGGCCTGTTTTGTATGTAACAGCTACTATACTCTAAAACGTTTAATTTTTCAGCTTGGAAAGCAACTAGTAAATGTTCAACATCGAGACACTATTTCATTGTGAGGGGACTAGCGCTTTTTGACCCACTTCCATGACCTTTCCCGTCATTTGTTTACTGGATAAAAAAAAAAAAAAAGTTTGAGACGAGTTTATTAATGTATTGCTCTTTTTGTAAACCCCCTTGAATGATTTAACAAAGAAGAGCTAACTCAAAAGAGCAGTTCGCTCACAAATCAAAGAGTGTTTGCAATCATGCTCAACCCCACACACAGCTCATTACTAAAACCACGTATATCCACTACAAATATTTCCATTACTCTGAAGATAAAAATTCCCTGACGTTTCTAGGTTTTCCAAGACCGTGGGAACCCTTGCGATCCCAGAGGAGCCCCTTTCATGAGTGCAAATTTATAATTAACAAGAACAAGATGAGTTGTAAAGGTTTATTTTAGTGAACGAATCCCAGTATGAGTCACGAGTATCATATGGAACCAGAAATGTGCTGAACAGAAGCGGGGATGGTGCTTAGACACTTTTTGTAGTGAAATACCTACCTCGTGTTTATCTTTCAAAATACAAACTATAAAGGACGGCGGGGCTCTTCGTACTGTCCCCACGTGCACATGTAACCTCCTTCAGGCCAGGGTAGTTTTTGTGTAAAACTACTACTACTAGTGAAGTGTTAAAGAGATTAAGACAACTGGCACAACTGTTAAATAACACTTAAATGTCAATGTTATGGAAAGCTGGTGAAGGTGGAAAACTTGAATTGTTCCTTCGAACTGAATAGACTTTACCCAGTAGATAACACCGGGAAAGTCAACAGACTGTAAGAAGGCTTTTTTATCGGCCGCTGTTTGAAACCAACAGCTACAGCAAGCTGAGGGCCTTGATTCAGGGCTACAAGATCACACACGAGTCATGAATATCATACGGAACCAGAAAAAAAAAAACTGGACATAAGGGGAGATGGAGCTTAGAGAGCTTTTGTAGTGAAATAAGTACAAAGCAAACTTCCCACTGCGCATTTAACTGTCCTTTTAATTTCACAAGACACTTGCAGTTGATATAAGAACATTTAATGTGTTACTGTGCTATTTTAAGTAATGAGAATGTTAGGTTAAAAATGTTTCGGCAATCAAAGCAAACTTCCAGAAATATGGCTTTTAAATAGATATCTGGACTGTTTGAAATATCAACAGAACGACAGCTGAGAAAATCAGGTCACGAGGTGCTCAGGATAAGGCATCTGTTGTTTTCGTGTCAGAGTCTTTTGATGAATTCTGCATGGGAACTGCTTGTCCAACTGCTTCAAGTATTTCAGATTCAACCTGAAAAACAAGACAGTGGTTCTGGTGCTTAAATGCTTAAGTGCCGTTGCAAGAAACAGATATAAGGCTTTGGTTGGACTAATTATTCCAACAAGCGACAATGCTAATTACCTGATCTTCCACAGACACCTCGTCTCTCTCGGAGAGCTCAGCATCTTGGGCAGAGCCGTCCAGATCGCCCTGCTCTGCCCCTGTCAGAATGTCCATGGGGGCCTCGGCGATCTCTCTGATTGTCTGGTCTTCTAACGCAAGCGCTGTGTCAAACAGCAAGGGGGACGGGGGACACTGCAAACCCTCATCTTCAACGTCAAGATCCTGCACATCAACAGACCTTAATTACAACAGTGATAAGGGAAGCAAGAACTGGGTAATTTCTCATGGCCAATGATCAAAAAAATATGCTGACATTTAAGTTCAATGCCATTTTGTCTCAAATGAAAAATAAGAATAGCAAATTAAAAACCGGTTTAAATGCTACAAGTGAATTCAGACATCACACCATTACGATGTGCAATATGAAAAATGGATTTTGAGATATGCTTAAGGTTAGAGTTGACGATGACATTAAAATATTAGCGTTGTAAAGATTAAAACTTACAGCAAAGGTACATTAAACAGAACAAAATGTCTAATATCAACTACTGTATAAAATTGGCTGAATCAAACCATTGTGCACTGATGTGCCAAAACATTTATACATTTGTCCAAAACTGCATATACAAAATATAATACTGTCATTGGATTATTTTGAGATTCCATGTTTCTTAATGGACCCTCTTCTTTTTTTATTATAATATTTTATATAATGTATATTAATTTTGTTCCCATTCATGTTTAGTACTTTCAGCTGTTTCAAAAGCCGTTTTCCAGCTTCAAAAATATACTACTTAACATCTCAATATTGCATTCTGTTGTTGAGCCAAATGAAACCAGCAATACGGGTAAACTAGCAATATTTTTTGTGTTTTTTGAAAGCGAGCAAAGGGAACAAGTAACAAAAAGCACACGGTCTGTGGCATAACAGGAAAATAAGATGTTTCCAAAAACAAGTTTAAATGAGAGGTTTTACTGTGGGCACACACAAAATGTCAGACACACAATTAAAGGAAGATGACTGCCGAACATCCAGATTAATTTGTTTTCCATTCATGTGAGGCTATGAAATATGATTTACACAGCAGGGAACATGTTTGAGCAGCACTGTTTGAAGGCATGTACGTACTTGATGGAAACCTTAGCGATCTGAAGAGGGACCAAGGTGTTTTTGGTGAACAAATTTAGTTCAGATTGCAGAAGTTAAATGCTCTGATAATATGAAACGGCGTGAAGAGATATGCCAAAACACATGAGGAAAGCAACTGCACATAGTGACTTTAGCTTTAATGAGAATAATCAACACTATTCATACATCACTGAATTCCAGAGGTAGATTTTCCGTTGGCTGGAGCTCTGCGGCGCTGAGGTACATGTCTGTGGGTGCAGACGCCAGCTGCTCAGGGGCAATAGACTCCTGCTCAGGCTGGTACATGGGTGGAGGCAGGGACAGGTGCAGAGGACAGCGGGGCTCTTCTGACTGTCCCATGTGCACAGGCCGATCACATGGAACGTCCTTCAGACCAGGGCACATTTTGAATAACACTTGGCTACTGTCTTGATAAATGTCTACGGTAAAGTGTTAAGGAGAATGAGAGAACTAGCGCTGGCATAACTGTGAAATAACTTAAATGTCAAACATTTGGATAACTGGGAAACTTGGGAACTGTTTCTTTGAACTGAAACGACTTTACCCATTAGATAACACTAGGAAAGTCAACAGACCATAAGAAGACTTTTATATCAGCCGCTGCTTGAAACCAACAGCTACGCCAAGCTGGGGGCCTTCATTCAGGGCTAGAAGAGCGAGCGCACACACACACACACACACACCTAAATGTATGGTAGTCAACATCTGAGGTTCATAGTTGTACTAACACAAAATTGCATTTTGCTTTTAGGAAAACCTTTTTTAACCACTTTAAAATACTGATGTATATAGATGCATTCCCATATAAATAAAAACAGAAAACCAAAAATACATGTTTGCGTAACATAAATATGCATATCTACATTCAAAGGTTTGGGGTTGATGAGGTTTAAAAAAAAAAAAAAAAAAAAAAAAAAAAAAAAAGATGAACACTTATTTAGCAAAGATGCATTTAAGCAATTTAAAAAAGTGACAAAAAAATACTTAAAAGTTACAACATTTCAATTAAATAGCGTTCATATTCAGTTTCAGTTCAGTTTATATCCATTATAGAATCTGAAAATAAGTATAATGCATCATGTCAAGAAGACAACAATTCTTTTCAACATTAAAAAGACAATGTTTCTTGAGCAGCAAATCAGCATACAATAACATTTTCTGAAGGGTCATCTGTTCCTAATGCAATGGCTGTTAAATTAATCTTTACCATCACAGGAAACACTTATATTTTCAAATATGTTAAAGAAAACAGTATTTTTTTTTAATTTTATGTCATAGTAGTTCACAGTATTCACAGCATTTTTAAATTAATAAATGCAGCCTTTGTTAATATAAGTGTGAGACTTCATGAAAAAACTCATTGGTATGTTTTGTGTTTATGTAACTCACACACACAGACACACACCTGAACAGTTAAAGTTATATTGGACACAAAAGGATACGAGAGACACAGTGTCGTGTCATTGGCAGACATGGATTTGAACAGCGAGTCCCTTCCACAAAAGAAATACATCTCTGGCCTAAACGCATCGCCTGCACAGATATAAAACACACACAACAAAATTAAAAACACGCACAAATAACATTAATAAAAAAATACTGACAATGTGTGAAAGCCAATAAAATGTCATTCAGGTCTGTCTCATATGGCAGTGTTAAATCTATCGTCTTTCATTTTTACACAGTCCATTTATACCTGTGGCGTTCCTCCCTCAGTAATCGCCTGTCTTCTCTGCCTGAGCTGGCGATGCAGCAAAGCCTCCACACCATAGCGACGGCGATAACGTCGTAGAGCCTTCAGTTTTTTCAGGTTCTCTCGTTCCTTAGTGGACAGCCCCTCTGGACCCGTTAACAGGTTGCTGCCTTGTATCACAGCACACAAGTAAGTATATATGTTGACTGGATGTGTGATATCAAGCAATAAAAGGAGGATGCCATCTCCCTTACCAATTGTCTCGTGTTCAATTTTGCGGCTGTGTAGGTAGCGTCGTTTCTTTTCTTTTAGTAAATGTTGCAGGCGTTTAAATTGGTCAATGTAGAGGGACTGAAGTCTGATGAGCTTTTCACGTGTGATGAGTGCCACTTCCTCTGCTGTGTACACACCCGCATGCCTGTATAACGTCACGCTTCATTAACAGACACCTCATGCGGCATTAAAAAAACTACATTTGACAAAGCACATGAGTCAAATAAAACTGAGGAATGCCTCACTTTAAAGGATCGTCGTGGTCACTGTCAAGACTTTCATCTTCACTGTCGGGGTCTCCTCTCCATGTCTGATCCAAAACAACAGGATCCTGCTCCTCTTCACTCCAACTCTCCTCGTCTACACACGGAAATACATAAAGACCATCAACATAATCAAACGCAGTCAGGCGGCAAGTGACATCACATTAATTTGCATATTTATGCATTAACTTTGAGATATCAGACACTACAGATAATAAATTATTACTACATGCTAACCGGAAATATCTGTCACTATACTTATTAAATCCTGATTTATAATCACAACATCATCTGAAAAAACCTATACATCAAACTTACACTTAAGTGCATTGCCTTCATCTGAGTAACAAACTGAGCATATCATCAGATGAATTTTGTTTCTATTTATCCCAACAGTCAGTAAGCAGCAGTGCTTGGAAACTGTGTTTCATACTCTGTTGTTATTGTCAACTCTCTACCGCTCACGGCACAGAACAGACAACTAAGAGAGGTGACACTACGCTGATAAAAATCAGATCTCACGCTCACGGGGCAGGACTGGTGACATCTTCCAACTGAACCATAGCTAAGGTTTTATCAAAAGTTGCTATGTTATGGGAAAAAAGGCAGCCAAAGGGGGGTCTGAAAGATATAATAAAGCTGAATATTGTATTCACACTAGAGTGTGAATCATGGAATAATTACCGGCACATGATTTGAAGCAAGTTACATCTCACCTAGTATACGACTAGCTTCACTACGGCCCTCTTGACTGTGAGCTCCAGTTTCCGGCCGACTGTAGCCGCTGAGCTGAGACAGCAAGACTTCAGGAGAAGGTCCTGAGGCAGATGCCTTCCGCATCTGAGCTTGCTGAACCAAAGCATTCCTACGTGCATGTTCAGCACAGAACGATACCCTACGAAAAAGAAAAAACAACATTATTGGTCAGTTATTTACACTAGATAGTAGGCATGCAAAAGGAATAAACACCTCACCCATCTTTTTTCTCTGGTTTTGGTGCTGCATTGGGGCAGCGCTTGCCATTCTTGTTAGACATGTAGCTGCATTGCCTGTAAGGAGCATTTTTATCTTCAAGTACATGTTTGATGCAGAACTCTAGGCCCTCAAGACGAGGCTGTGAACAGGGTCTCTGGGTGTAGGAGCAGGTCTGAGGTTCTTGAGCACGAGCAGCTTGAGTCACTCGACCTCTGCTGGACGGCAACACGTGGATCCGAATCCTGTTCATCACTGACGCATTGAGAAAGCCAATATAACCGATCAAATACAGACCTCATAATATTACAGTTCATCATTACTGCAGAAATGTTAACCAAGCTCAATAGAGAAAGCATAGAGAATAACCATGTAGTTACAATTTTATTAAAATAACATTTACCATTTTAGTATATCTAAATCATAATTTAAAACTCCATGATAGATTAAGATTTTACATACCCTAATACTTACACACCCTTTACAGACCACATGTCATGGACGATGCAATTATTGCCATGACCGTATTTGCATTTAAAGTGACCAGAAAGGTCCAAAATGCAGCATGCAAGATAATTATGTAAATCTACTAAAGGTAAACACAGACTTATGTATGATAACGTAACATTTTGACACAAAACAGCACGTGATGCGTTCACTGTTAAAGCACGTGTGCCATAACGTTACACCGCAATAGCCAAAAGCATTCAAATATAAAATGTTAACTCTGCATCAGCAAAAAACGATAACGTTAACATAACAGAAGTTGTAAGTGCTCAAACATTACTGAGCATTTGAATATTGACGTTTTAATCTTATGCAGAAAGTGCCACATTTATACGTCAGTACTGCTATTCGGCCATCTTTGAATTGGGAGGGCAAAATACTCATGTTTTAAACTGATGCAATTAATCCATATATAACGTCCGTTTCGTCTAAGACTGTTTTAATACATAACAATTCGTCATTTCGACGTGCAAAACTCACCTAAAAAGTAACACTTTGTTAACGTTTAAGCGAGACCTTCCTGCCGCCCCTTCCAGTGATCATCGCCATGGACAACAATGAGCTGCGGAGGAACGTCATCCATTTTAGCGCCCTCCTACGTTTACTCTGATTGGACCACAACCTTGCAAGAAACAATTCGATTGGAGGAAAGTAGTCCGAGCTCGAGTATAGTTCTTTATTATTGGCTACTCTATCTCAGAGCAGTGTCGCTGCCAGCAACTGTGTGCGCCAAAGGGAGAAACATAATAAAAGCCGTCCAGCAAATGACAGAAGGAGTCTTTAATTAAATAATTTAATACAAAACGTAAAGTGTTTGTAAATTCATGTTTTGTTTTGTGCAACAGATTTATCTTTTCCGTAGAGCAGCCATGATTTGTACATTCTCCTTAATTTCCTCAGATTTGGTTTGGGAAGATCCTATAGGAATAAAAAAAAAAAACATTAGAAAATGTAAAAATGCAAAAATAACAACATTTAAAATCGTATTTAAATTATGTGTGTGTGTGTGTGTGTGTGTGTGTGTGTGTGTGCGCGCTATGGCTGATCATTATATGCTTTATCAGTACTTACCACATTCAAACCTCTTTATAACTGACAAAAAAGTACACTTCAAAATCAGAAAATCAGATTTGTTGAAACATACCTCTGGCTCTTTCAGGTGGTAAAGATCAGCCAAAGGTACGATTGAAGGTCTTCCGTGAGCACACTGGAAGGGAAGCTGACAAGAGGAGAGCGAGCTCACCAGACTACAGCACTCCTCTTTACTCAAAATATGATTGAACTTAATTGCTCCTGTTAAAAAATTATATTAAATATTATACGATTTGAATATTTATTAAATAAGAATATTTTGAAAATGCAAATAAATATGCCATTTTCTGTTCCCTGTAACAGCTTCTCAACAGAATGTTTCAACTGAACTCAGTGGTGACTTTATAATACCAACCATGACAAGCTTGTGAGGCGAGCACATTATGAACTGTCAGTGGCAGCGTTCCCCTCGCTCTTCCAGTTGAGTGGAAAAGCTGCAAACATGTGTCAAAAGAACAAGATAAGCTCCAAAATCAGACCATTTGTAGTATTCTGTTCAGAGATTAGATACGAGACATGTTTGGATACGCTGGTTCACCTCAATGTGTTCTCGCAGATATTCCTACAAAGTAACACATACAATTAGAGTCTAAACTGAGCTGAAATTCATTTTAAAAATAACATCAGAACTAAGCCTGACCTCTGCAATGGTTTTAATTATGGACCGTCTTCCACGGCGGAGCTCTGTGCTTTCTTTCTCTATGAAACATGTGGGAAGCCTCTCCAAAAACACACTCAGTGACTCACTCTTTGGGAACCTTACATCTAAAGCAAGACCCCTCAGGAAGGCCTGACAAGACCTTCAAGAACAAAAGAAAGATTTATGGTGCGGCCCGGCGAAGGTGCAGAACTAATCGAACACACGTGTATGTTTCAGAGAGAAGATGACGGTGGAAACAGGAATGTTAACTCAAACAGCTGCACTGACCTCAGAAGTCTCAATTCCTCCTCAGTTACATTAATCTCTAAGGATGGGGTTACACTTGAGGAACACAGCCTCTTTTTTCCAGGTGTGTCTGGGTCATCCTCATAGGAGTCTACATCAAACAACAAGCAGGGTGTGGGAAAAATACACTGAATGATATGGTACATCACTCGAAGTGTATTAGCCTTTTTAAGGCTTTTACATGGACTTTTTTTGTTCTTCTATTACTATAAGATTTTTTTACGATAAGTTTTTTGGTCCATCACATTTTTTAAAATAATAATAATGTTAAATATTATTTCAATGTTTTGTGTGTGTGCGTTCATTAACATTCAGTTTTTTATTCCTGTGATGGGACAGCTACATTTTCAGTACCACTACTCCAGTCTTCAATATCACACGTTCCTTCAGAAAATCTTCTAATGTGCTGATACTCAAAAACATTTTTTGTTTATTATCAGTTTTGAAAACATTGCTTATTATGTTAGCAAATTTTGTACTACAACTTTTTTAAAGGACTGCATTTATTTGAAATAGAAATAGTTTTTATAAATGTCTACTCCTACTTTTATTTAATTTATGAATCTTTCCAGCATAAAATATACATTTCTTACTTTCAGAAATCATGCTAGTCCCAAACATTTGAATGGTAATGTTTAACCCTTATATCGTTAGCATTTACCTGTTACTAACCCCTCCAGTCGAACTCTTTCATGGGCGGCATGTTGATCAACCAACACTAGAAGATTTCCTGCAGGTGGAAGCAATGACAAATGTTTAGGACATCATCACACCATTCACCGTAATGATTTTCAGCCTGCAGCACCTTCATTTGTACTGCTTTCATGGGCTTCCTGCTCTGTTGTGTTTATCAAACAAGCAAGGAACTTCTTGTCCACTTGATTGATGACCTGAGGTAAAAATACAACAACACAATCTTAGGTTAATTTTCACCACCTAAGAAAAAGGTTACGCTTTGTGACATTGTTATTTTAAGTGTCTGTCCTTGCCAGTTCCTGAAAGCACGGGGGAAAAATACTTACTCTCATTGTGTGGATCATGTTCTTGGTAAACCGGTAGGGGTAAAGAATATTGTGGATTTTTACAGCAAGACCCTCAGCTTGACCGCTGGTTACATCCACAGCAACCTTTTCAGAATAATTAACAGAATGAGTCAAATGCACTTTTAATTTCATTTAATTAAGTTTTTTAAAATGTAAATGACTTGCTTTAATAATTTGGTATTCTGTTTTTACCTCTGGAGGCCGTATGAACACTGGGTTATTCCATTCTGAGAATAAAGTCGATAGTGAATCGGGACCTTGAGCAACCTCTTAAAAGAGTAAGAAGAAAAACAATTACTTAATGTGCACTAAAAAGCTGATTTCAGTCCTGATGTCAGTCTAAAGCTGTACCTCTGCTGTCTATCCCTGAGTTAAGGACTCTTTCTGCTCTGGGCTTGGGCAGAAAGGGAAGTACAATGTCTGTGTGAAATGGATAACACCTGTACTCAAATCCTATGAGCAAAGAGAAGCTGATTATAATATAAATAACTCTACATTAGCGATCCAAAAATGGCTCACTGAATTTCTCCCACCTGCTCTTGAAATAACACTGACTGCCATGTTAGTGACATCTGTGGTGCATGGCACTTGAGTCTCCTCCACAAGAGGAGAGCTGTATTTGCTCAGCCCTGTAACTTGGTTGATGTAAACCAGCTTTCCTAAACAACTGTCATAATGAGCCAGCCAGCTGCTGGACACTGGGATTGTTTCAACACATTCGTTTGTAGCCTGACCTTCATTTCCTGTGTCGCCGCACTGAGGATCATGCTGAGAGGTTACGCTGGCTTCATCAACACAGTTCACACTTCCTACAAAGGAAGTCACATTCTTGTTGCCAGGGTGTGAGACTTCTAAAACAACGGAAGTGTCCGATATTGATGTGTCCTGCTCATTTATAGAGAAGTTTGGAGTTTCACGGACAACTGAATCAACAGTTCCGGTAGATCCAAATAAAACATCTTCTAAAAGGCTTTTTTCTAATTCACAGAACTCTTCTTGAAAGTGGGAGTCCTGCACGACTGGGAAAGATGAGTTTTCCATAGAAAGAAAGTCTGTATCTTTGCTGACCTCGCTGAATAGCTTTTTGTCTTGTTTTAAATTGGAACATTTGGCAGCCAATGACAGTTTTTCTGCCTTGCTCCATGATGAAGATTCAGCAGAACATTCGGAAGTATATGGAGAATGAGCACCTGGTATGTTCCTCAATAAGGGCTTGTCTAAATCCTCTGAACACCAAGAAGTTCCTACAAAGCTGTCATTGGATTTCCGCGAAGGCATTAGATTTAAAAGGTTTGTTTTTTTCGTACTTGGTTGTTTTTTCTCAGTGCCCTTCCCAAACAACCTTTTGAACTTGTCAAGAGATCCCGTTTCAAACGACAGAGCTAATTTACGACATGGAGCAGCTCTGGAAGTCTTTGAGTTGGTCCCATAAAAACCATGTTTGTCTTCTACAGCGCCATTTAATGACAACTTCCTCTTTTTTGGAGACATTTTATTTGTCAAACAGAATTTTTTCAAACTGTCTTCGGCCTCTTTTCCATCTATAATGGAAATCTTTTGGTATTTGCTTCCCGTCACATTGTTATCTGGCAAATTTTTATAATCGCTTATAATTGGGCAAACTGCACTTCCATCTTCTTTGCAATTGTTATTCATTTCTGAAGCATCTGCAAACGTGGTCCGCAAAGACAAATCAGCCTGAAGCACTTTTTCTGCCTCTGATTCTTCACTGGAGAAGGTTTTAGTGTTTGTTGACACCTTCTCCGACATTTGAACACCTTCAGAGAGGTCCACAGTACTTGCATCATTCTTCTTCTCAGACATTGCATCACGCTCTTCGCATTTTTCCTCAGCGCTGAGGATTTTTACTGCCACGGGAGTCTTTGCATTCCCCACTGGACTACTTGATGGGCCGTCGCTTACATTCATGGAAAACTCTGTCATCAGGTTTTCTTTAGTAAGGAATGTTTTGACACCTTCTTCGATGCAGATGAACACATTATCCCAGTCTTTGAACTCTATCAAAGACTTGGCTGGTTCAAGGCATATGTCATACTCTGAGTAATGGCATTTGATATTCAAAACATAGACGCCATGGACATCGCATCCTCCCTTTTGTTTGGGGCTCGATATCAACGGATATGCAGTCGGGCTGTTGTTTTGTCTGGCAGCACTGCTTACTCTCTTCAAAAGGCAGCTGAGTGTTTTATGAATGCGCGTCTTCAAAAGAAGCCTCCCATTTACAAACAGGAACTGCAAGCTGTTATTGTAGTGACCCTCACGGCCGATGTGACCGGTCATTTCGAACTGCTCATGGATGTAACTGACCTCCCCGAGTTTTTGAGCTCGACTCAAGCCATGAATCTGCACAAACCTGTAATAAGTACTGCTTGTTTTAGAGAGCTGCACCATCATGTGGGCCGAGTTTTCTTTTTTCACTGTAAATGACACAGAAGGGTGCATCAGAGATATGGCCTCCACTCTCTGACGGATGCGTTCGGTTTCTAAAACAGCATCCATTCTCTTTCTCCGAACTGGCATGTTGTGGAAAAGATTGTGGACAGATACAGTTGTCCCTGCGGAGGGACGAACGGTTTGAGCTTCAGCAACATCCAGTGCATTTGTTTCGTTAAAAGTTTTAATGTACGTTTTCACCGACAGCTTAGTCCTAGATGATATTTCGACCATTTCTGCAAGAGACACTATACTGGAAATCGCTTCCCCTCTGAACCCATAAAAGCGGAGATTTTCCAGATCCTCCAGCGAGCCGCATTTGCTTGTGTTGTATCGCAGACCCACTCTTTCCATGTCTTCCTGGCACATTCCCGCGCCATTGTCGATCACCTGAAGCTTGCAGGCGTCTATGTCTATTTTGACAGCCACACATGTTGCTCCAGCATCAATGCTGTTCAATATGAGCTCCTCCACACATTGCTGCAATGAGAAAATAGCAACACCAGAGCGCAGTTGTGCTTGAACATCTTTGGGCAAACTCTTGATCATTCTGAAAGACATAAAAACACGCTTTAACACAAAGAGGCGAAAAAAAGTCAAATGAAACATTATCCAAAAGTGTAAATAACGACGCATGTAAGACAATTACAATTACGCTTTGAATGAACAATAAAGTTAATATGCGTCTATACCTCTTTGGTGGCTGGTGAGTTTGAATTTGTGTCTGAACCTAAAAAACACAGCTTTCTGTCAGCTAAAACTGTTGCTATGTAACAGCACCGGTACGTTTACTAGTTGTTACTGTCGTTAAGATGCATTTCAGTCCATTTAAATTAACGGTTTCCGTTACCGCTCACTGTAATAGGACGCTTCTGTAACCTGATATAAATAACGTTTGAGTGACATTTCATTCGGTGATTCAGTTAAGCTGTAAAACTATTGTTTCTGTTAAGTGTACAACCCACTTTCTACTAACAACACCGTGAATTGCAGCGGAAATGACGTCGAAGGATAAGCCGCAGCGTGAAGCAAGCGACTGTAGAACAACAAGCGACATACCAGCGCAAAATAAAAAATCATGAATAAAAGACCCCACAACCCAAATAAAAATTCATTTCACATTGATATTTTGGAATTATACAAATATTATTATGTATATTTTTATAAAAAGTACCAGTATATTTTATATATATATATATATATATATATATATATATATATATATATATATATATATATATATATATATATATATATATATATATAAAATAAATAAATAAATAAGTAAATATAAATAAATAAAATAAACATACTCAATATTACAATATATGCTCATTTAATATAACTGATGTTGACAAAATAGAAGTTTTTCCACTAAGAAAAGCTGTAGCATCTAGTGTATTATTTTGACTATTTATAGTGGTTAATTATATAATATAATATAATATACATTTTAATAATTACAATTGTTGATAAAATGTATACCTTGGTTATTTTTATAATAATGACAACAACAGCAAGAACAATCATCATAATAAGAGTAATTATATTATTATTATTATCATTAATAATAATAAAATACATATTTTACATTTTATATTTCTAAACCAGTTTACGAATTAAAAAATGTTTCATTCCTTATTTTTACTTAGACGAAATGCACATTAATATATTTGTAATATTTTGCGAGGTTGCAAATAAAAGCAGTTATAATTCAAAGTAAACTAAACATTCTTGTACATGATAAATGTACAGATTTAAAAAAAAAAAAAACAATAACAAATCTCTTTCTACATTTCAGTCTACGTTGTGAGAGAGAGAGAGAGAGAGAGAGAGAGAGAGAGAGAGAGAGAGAGAGAGAGAGAGAGAGAGAGAGAGAGAGAGTTTGATGGTGGTCAGCAGTAAATCTTTACTGTGCTGCTCTCCAGGGTGCTGAAACGCGTTGCTGCTGAATGTGGGGGACATCGTGGCATGTTCTTGGTGACCTTCACAGATAAAGATGTGTCATCACTATATCAGATTTAATGAATTAGACTATTATAGTTAAAACGTAAAAACCGTAACGTAATGCGTGAAAAGCTTGTCGAAAAGTCACTAATGATGCGTTTACACTTGTCACGGCACGTTGTGGTACAACATAACGGAGCCGCTTGCATTTTGGTTATCATTCTGCATTACTGCGCTCTCTGGAAAGAAACCGAAGTGCATCAAGTAGGAAATTGAGTTAAGACTCAAAGCTTGATACCCTGCCAAGTCAGTCAGTGCTTTGTGTTTTCGGTCAAGGTCCTTTCACATGCGTTAGTTAGCGTGCCAATCATCGGGAACATGAGGTGGGATACAGAAGCCGAACAATCGTATGGGCTAAACGAAATGGCGCAATATGAACTGCAGAGCGCGTGAAATGGGCGTGAGGATGGGTTGGGAAAAAACTACACGCTCCTCGGGGGATGGCTGTCCTATATAATGTAGTGCATTTCATTAATTGGAAAAAATCAGCCGTGTTTTTTACGGGAAAAGTGAATTGCTCAAGTAATCCACCACTCCCCACCTAAACCCCCTTTCTGTCTTTCTCCCACCCCTCTCTCTCTCGCGCGCGCGCACCGCCAGGAGATGGCCATGAAACACTCCTGGCTGCCGTGGATCAAATAGCAGGGTATAGCACTGGGATTGCAGATTCTGCCTATAAACCCAAATGGATATTAAGAAATTCTGATCTTATCGATTGCTGGTTTCAAGAAGCCTACTTTATCAAGAAAAAAATACAATGTGTGGCAAGCCGTTTTAACATTATTCCTTAAAACTAGTAGGCTGTTCTCTGATTTCTCCCAAAATTGCTTATCCAGTAGGCTATCTATTTGGTTTGAAACTTACGTCATCATTTTATTCAACTTGGATGAACCACATCAACCGCGCTGTTACTGCCACGCATTTGAATGGCTGATTCGGGAATAAAAGAGATTATATTTGTTGGTGAGATAAAGAAAACCAGTTAATATTGTGTCTAAAACTTAAGTGTCTTAATATTAAATTCTTGTTTATTAAACTGATGTTAAACAAATGAACTGTTTCTCTTGTTTTTGGATAAAGTAAAAAAGGCAGATAGTCTTTTGTTCATTATTCAAGCCCACCAAGATATAATGTTTTTTAAATAAATGTATTAAATAAAATTATTTATTGTAAACCCCCAGAAAAAAATGCACTTTCTCTTGAGGAAGTAAAAGGGCAGGCGCTCAAGCCCCCTTTTGATGTCTAAGTGTGCACATGACCTACTACCGTCAGTTGCATTTCTTCTTTGCCGTTCACGAATCTTTTCCTGTGGCTTTATGAGATCTCTGCATACTGTTTTTCAGATACTATGAATTACTCTCACACTGTTTTTACGTATACGGAAGCAGGCACATTCAGAAACAGCATGTCATTCTGAAATTCACGTTTCTTATCTATTAATTGTTTCAATATATTTATTACAATTTTATTTGTATAACAGGTAATATATAACAGATATACTGTATATATATATATATATATATATATATATATATATAATATAAAGGCACGAGCAAAGCCAGCCCTCCTCTTTATTGTCACCATCATTGTACTTTACATTTCCACTCCCGACGGGAGATATGGTATCGGTCAGGTCTGGCTGGCGCGTGACGAGGCGCACCTGAAGGGGATTAGCCTTGTCACCGTCGCCGTTATACCTGACGCGCCTCTCCTCGGAGAAAATTGCATTTACGCTGGTGTCCTCGTGGGTCCAGGAAGGGTGCGCGATGGACCTCACCCCAGTCCGAGAAGTGCGTGCGTGGGACCCTCTGAGTCCAGGCTGTGAGCACACACTCATCCCACTCTCTTGAGGAAGTAAAAGGACGGAGGCGCGGAAGAAGCCGCGCCCCTTGCCCAGCCAAGGGCCAGAAAAAGGGGAGCCGCCTGAGCGCGTACACCGCCGGACTCCGCCCCCTACCTGGACCCTTCCCCCTGGAACACGTGCCTAAACCTGCACCGTTACCCGACGCACAGAGGCAGATGCGCCGCCTGCCCCCTTTATTTGGACACTTTTGACACTTTATTTTGTATTATTATTATTTCTGTTAATAAAAAAAGCTTTCGCCCGCCCAGAGCCTGACGCCACGCCCACTCTGGCTCCTACAGTGGTGGAGAATGCGGGCAGAGACTATGACAGTTGGGCAACATCTGATGACGCCATGCCCCCTCTCGCTGGTACCCATGCCGTTTTAGACGGAGGAACAACGGAGATTCGCCTCCCAGCCACCAGGAAGGGTAAGTGACGCTTGCGTTTACTGTCATTTACCCGGTGGCTGGTTGAGCATTCCGACTAATTCCACCCCGGTTTCTCTGTCCCGGTAGGAGTTGAGAGGAATCCCTGCCCCGCCCACTCCGACTGCTGGAGCCTGGTTGAGGAAGGTAGCACTCCTGCGTGGCGGCGCGCCTGACGGGGTTGACGCTGGGGAGCCTCCAGTGGAATGTGACGAGTCGGCTGCCCTCCTCTTTATTGTCACCATCATTTATTCGCGCGCTTCTTCACCAGGCTCCCGGCGGGAGTGGGGTGTGTATATATATCGGTCAGGTAAGGCGCACCTGAAGGGGATTAGCCTTGTCACCGTCGCCGTTAAATATGATCCTCGGGGAATATATGCATGCACGCTGGTGTCCTCGTGGGTCCAGGGGCGGCGCATGCGATATCACCCGCCCGTCCCGAGAAGTGCGCCGTGGGATAGTCCAGGCTATGAGCACATATCATCCCACTCTGCCGCCGGAGCAATATATATACGCGCGCGAATATATCCCGAGGGGCCATAAAGGGGAGCGCCTCCAGCGCCTCGACCGCTGGAACCCTCGACCCCTGGAACACGGCCTAAACCTGCATACCCGGAGCACTGACGAGGACAGATCCCCTTTATTTGGACACTTCCCCCTTGGACACTTTATTTTGTATTATTATTATTTCTGTTAATAATGTTTTAAAAAAAGTCGAGGCCTGACGCCACGCCCACTGTGTCTGTCGTTCTGCTCCTTCCTGTCATAATATATATATATATATATATATATATATATAAATATTACATAATAGCAATAAATAAATATATAGTTCAGATTATATAGCCTAAGATAAATAGTATTCAGGACAATCTTTTTATATCATCAACTCATATACATATATATAATCATACATATATAGGTTTTCATAAATAAAGCAGCACAACTGTTTCCAGTATTGATAATAACAAGAAATCATTTGAGCAGCAAATTAGCATATTAGAATGATTTCCGAATAACCAAGCAAGTTTGAAATATGGATTAATGGCTTCTGAAAATCTAGCTAAATTAATTGCATTACAAATATATTAAAACAGAAGCCATTATTCTAAAGCTGGTATTAAGCTTTAGAATAATGGCTTCTGTTTTAATATATTTATTAAAATGCTTTTTTTTTTTTATTACTTTGCAATATCAGTACTGATTTAAGTGTGTTTTTGGTCAAATAAACAAATCAAAACAAGTAAAGAAACAATCAACAGGCGAGTTATTTCAAAATCGTTGCACAATCCCCGTGTGTGTGTGTGTGTGTGTGTGTGTGTGTGTGTGTGTGTGTGTGTGTGTGTGTGTGTGTGTGTGTGTGTGTGTGTGTGTGTGTGTGTGTGTGTAAATAATCCATTGTAAGCAGCAGTTCCGTATGAATGTGAAAGCGGCTTGCCACACACAGTGTAGCGATCACAGCAGATATGTAAAGTCGACCACACATTTCTACAAATAAAGCCTCGACGACGACTCTAAGGTCTGCTAGATGTCAGCTCCTAGACAGATATCTCAGAGAGCTAAGGCCAGCTGATCCTGGCGAGACGTTTCCAGCGGCGTCGGAACGCGAAGGAGGAGAGAGGCAGCAGCATCAGTAATCAGACTAGCTCCCTCCCAACCGCACGGCTGAGGCGGATTCAACTGCAGCACTGGGGAACGTATCGCTGGATGTGGGTGAAGACCGTGTGAACGCGCGTGTGGGCTCATACGCCGGGAGAGCGAGATCTGCTCATCCTAACCCTATGCGCCTTAAGAACGCTTCCCAATCTGGCGCGCTCAGGACAGAGGCAGGTGTGAGCGGCGAGGGCGCATCCATGAGCGTCTTCTCCCGGGACGGCATGTTTTTAGTTTAACCGGGATTTGTTTGAGCAGACCGGGGAAGAGGAAAGGCGAGTTCGGAAGTTTTGATGCATATGATCACAACCACCATGATTTTTATGATCCTCGGTGCTTCGGTTGTCATGGTAAGACCCTTCGCCCGCCCGAGCGCTTCGCATTTTCGCGTTTTTCAAAGTGAAATCGGGGGTTTAACGGGAGCGCGGACCGCTGAAAGTCCGTTTAGAAATCTCATTAAGACAGCACGACCGCACTTGTGTCTATTACTGGCTGATGTGGAAATGTAATGTGTATTTTCCCCTGCAGTGGTCACAGTACCAGGTCATGTAGCGGTTGCTGTGTTCCAATACTGCTTGTCATGTCCCGGTTGACTCGAATGGTTCTTTGCAGGCGATAGCGTGTTTAATGGACATGAACGCGCTCCTGGACCGCTTTCACAACTACATCTTACCGCATTTACGAGGGGAGGACCGCGTCTGTCATTGCAACTGTGGAAGGTAAAAAAACCCAAGCGTTAATAATGAATTGAATTCTAGCACGAGAGCCAGAAATTGACAGCTCCACCGAGCTCTTAGGCCCGAGCTATTCACCGGCCCCGAAACATTGTCTTTTCCATTTCCATCTCATTTATCCAATCGGAGACCGTCACATTAAAGGCCTCGTATGTGTATCCGCGGGGTTTGTGTCATAATTTGGGCGTAATTCGAGCGCTTTATCGGCGCCGAGCAGCTACTGTTGCTTTGCGTCGGTGTTTCAGGAGGAGAATTCTCCTTGATTTCTCTGCTCGTGTTTTTTTTTTCTTTCTGCGTATCAAGGTGTGATTTTTTTTCTCTCTCTCTCCAAGCACAGTTGTTCTTTTGGGCGCGCGAGTTAGCCACAAAATCGCGTTGATATTACTGATAAAATGTGCGATTTCAATAAAGGACTGTTTGAGTTCATGCACGTAGTGAATGCAGTTTTGCGATGTTGTTAGTTGCCTACAAAAAGGTTTGGGCACAGAAAAACGCACAAATACTGTATTTATATACATATACAGGACTATCATTACCATTGGTCTTTTATGTACTGAAGCTTATCGTTTTTACAACAGCTTCTGCTCAAGCTATCTGTTGATAACAAGTTTTTGATGTAGGAACATCCGAGGGTATTCATTTAGGTCATATCATAATTGTTCGGAAAGGCACGTTTTAGCACTTTATTATTGGTGAAGATCTGTTAATAACTTAATGTATGCCACATTTTCTTCCAAACGTAGAGTATGTTCTGTGTCACATTTCAGGACCAAGAGCGTTATAAATGGGTCATGGTCAGTGAAAACTTGCTCAGTGTCCTGAAATTTGCAGACGAAAGACATAAAACTCTTGCGTGAATTATTTGATCATAAATAACACTTAAAGTCGATTTATAGATAAACAAAGGAAGCATATAGCCACGGTTTGCGCTGATCGTCGTCGTTAAGAGATAGCATTTATCATTCTTCATTGGTCAAACCTGTTCATGCAGTCCCTTAATATCTCCACATCTGTATTTTCTTCCAGTCAGTCGCATTCTCTTAATTTCTTTAATTACCTGCAAATTAATGACGTTTTTCCACCTTTTCCTCCAAATTTGGCTACAGTTTTTATTAAACTTAATTTCACTTTTTTAGGCCTAATGTTGCCGAGGATCAGGGTTGCTTTTGTATACAAGCAAAAGTCACACAAAAAATAAAAAAGCTATAATGTAGTCACGCACAGTCAAAACCGGATGAAGAGCCGTAAACGCATAACGCCTTTTAAACCCTATAAGACACTTTTGCGCATAGTTCTGTTGAGACATAAAAAGAGAGTTTTCCATGAAGTGCAGTGAAAATGGAAGCCACTGCACTATTTGTAACAGCTGTGTGCAAAACCATATGCTCGGTGCATTTATATGTTCCAAGACAACTAACCCAGCTTGATCGATCTCGGTTGGGTCCGAATAGCACCGGTATAGAAATGCTGGCTTTCCCACCCCGCTGAGAGCGTTATTAAAGCCAACGGTTGTGTAATTGACACAATATTGCACGTCCTCGTCGTCTGTCTCTTTGTTTATCGTTGACTTTATCATCTTACGTTTAATGTCCCCCGCCTGTCGCTTTTTGTTGCTGAATGTAAACCTCTTAACACAGCTCTCCCCTCTCTGCCCTAGGCATCATGTTCACTACGTAATTCCGTATGACGGAGACCATTCGCTCGTGGACTCGTCTGAGAATTACTTTGTGAGTGACAGCGTGACCAAACAGGAGATGGACCTCATGCTGGGGCTGTTGCTGGGCTTCTGTATCAGCTGGCTGTTGTTGTGGCTGGATGGAGCTTTGCACTGTGCTGTGAGGGCCTGGAGAGCCAGTCGCTATTATGGTGAGTGGGAAGAACATTGTAACCAAGAATATATGGAAAGCATCTACGTTGATAGATGTAAAAGACAAAGGATATGCTTGTAGGAACAATATGCAGAGCAGGCCGTGATTTGGTTACGGAAAATTTAATTATAGCTTATACAGAGTAAGCGAGCGTTCATCCATTTATTTATTTTTATGCATCAAAATCAAGTTTTCTTCCCTCACGTGGGCATTTATTTAATGTTACGAACGGAGGTAATGCTATTTGTGTGTTATTTTGCATTATATATTGTTTCGCGTGATCTTTTTGAGGTTAAACGTCATTGAGTGTTGTTTCCTTGCTCAGTAAATGCCATGTTTTGTGTGCAGGATTTAAATCGATGTATTCAGGTCTTAACAGTGGTTAATGTATTTAAAAAAAAAAAAAAAAATTCAAGAATTCAAGTCAAACACTTTACTGTGAAGAATAAGTGCCTTAAATGTTAGTGACAATATGAAACCTTGTGTAGTTAATTTAAAGTACGCTGAAAAAAAAAGGGGTGTCAAAAAACTATTTTAACTTAGAAATTGCCAGTAAATCTCTCAATTAATTACAAAGAAACACGCTGAACTAAAAATTTAATTGTAAAGTAAAAGTGTTGTTAGCTGTATCCTAAAGAATAAAATATTGAAATTAAATGAATGAGAATTCAAATTGTACATTACTCATTATATCACTGGTGTTTATAATATACAGTAACAGATCAGCTGATCTCACAAAATGATTAGCAGTTGTGTGTATATATATATATATATATATATATATATATATATATATATATATATATATATATATATATATATATACCCAGATTTGTATAGGATTAAATCTTCATAAATTTATAAAGCCATCTTTGAAATGTGTCCCGCTGTATTGGTTTTATGTTAATAAACATATTTTTTCCAAACACTCCCAAAATTCAATTTTCTTTCCCCAAACATTTACACACCTATATTTTTCATTTTCATCAGCTGTCAGCGTTCCCCTTCTGCCCTGTTATTATCACCCTCAGTAATGAATGTATTAAGATAAAGACTGTGGCTGCAGAAATGAACAGCAGGCTTTCACTCGGTGTAACTGAATCGCAGGCAACCCGGCAGTTGTTTATAACAGTCGTCTATGGTCCTTTGAGGGCAAAGAGGTACATAAGCTGTGGCGGAATATGTAAACAGTGCCTTAAAAGGGAACGCTTTTAGTTTGAATATGATTATTGTGTTCATCGCATGAACTTTTGACGGTTATTATAGGTCAAGAGAGTGGCAGATAAAAGAATTGCTCGGAAGAACAGAATAAATCGAAAAAGTAGGTTATTACATGGCCACTAACTATTTAGTAATTAAACACTCCGAGTCAGGGGATGACTAGTCAGGTTATTTAGCGACAGTGAGTGACTTTAATAAGCCTTAACCCAGAATACTCACCAAATAAGTTAAACGTGAATAAATAAATAAATTGTGTGTGTGTGTGTGTGTGTGTGTGTGTGTGTGTGTGTGTGTGTATTAGGTTCATTTTGTTACAATCAATAACTGAAATGCAAAGGAGTTTGAGGTGTGATATGAGAAATGAAATTCACTTTTAGTTCTGGAGGAGTGGATTGACATAAACAGTTGGAAAATGGCGAAAGTTGGAAATATTCAAAGCGCGGCATGCAGTTACTGCTCAGTCAGAATCAAGTATCTCAGATCATTGTGTAATATATAATACAGTGAAGGGATAGTTAAGCCCTGCTCATCCAAAAACGATAACTATAACGATAACTAGAAAGATAATGATATTAGCGTCCACCAGTGAATGATATGGTCTGTTTATTCTTAACTATTCCTTCAGTATATTATACATACTCTCGTTACAGAAGGGATTCGGACTGGATGTCACTGTTTGTATCATTTATCAGCTGAAAAAAAATTGTTCTGCAAGTGATTCCAAAGATATCGTTTCTCCATGCCTTTATCATTGTAGTTGTGCCGTGGCTATTCTTTAATGATTTGTCCAACTATAGAATTATCTTTATCTTTATAGTTATCGCCATTGGTATAAACAGGCCTTTAAAAATTAAATTAAATTCTGTCGTTGGCTGTGCAACTCACCCCGGTGTCCTTTGGTCAATCTTCAAAAAACACATAATAAGATGTTTTAATATCTTAGAAAATCCGAAAACGTCACAAAGGCGTAGTAAAATTAATGTATGAATGGTGCAGTTTAATCCAAGTTTTGTGAAATGATCACTTTATATGATTTAGACTTTTACTTACATCAACACATATGTGTAAATCACATATGGTAAAGATATGGTAAACGTGCGTTAATGTAGGAAAAAAAATTAATGTTCATTATATAAAGCAATCATATCTCTTTCAAACCACTATTTAAAATTTTACAATTCCTTTATGGCCTTTTTGGATATTCCATGTTTTTCTTTGTGGAAGGGCAAAAACATTTTAGATTTTAATAATTGTATTTGTTTGGAACGACGTGAGGGTTAGTAAATGATGATAGATTTTTTTGGTGAACTGTCTCTTTAATTCAACCACCAAAATAAATATATATTCACTGAGGGAAATTACAACCTTATGCATTTTTTTTTTTTTTTTAAATCCAACACAAACTTGTATTTCCATATGATATGACCCAGTGAAAAAATACTGGGGATGCCCCTCTAGTAAAGCACACCACAGCTGTGAAATTGTGACGTTGATGGCAGGTCAGCCTCATTTAGCCTCACCAGGATAGGGAGTGAAGGTGAGGTTGATGGAAAGGAAGGAGGGAGGGAGATGCTGTCATACCCCCACCCCCACCAGCACACACACACACACACACACACACACACACACACACACAGAGAGACTTGCACCCTTGCACTGTGCAAGTGCTAAAAATAGACAAAGAGCAGCTGGATAGAGAAGCAAGTTGGCGAGACGTGTAAGCGTGCAGTCATACACACACATATACTCTCACACACAATGCACATACACCGCACCGAGGCTCATACCTTAAATTTTAGCTTTGATTTTCTATTTAAGAAATAAATTTCATTGCTTTGACAATTTGCTGTTATTCTTTTGTTTAGCTCAGGAGTGATATATCAGATAACAGCTGGTAATAATAAAACATTTAATACATTTAGCTATATGTGGTGACATTTTAATAGTTTTACAATATAATTGTAACGCTAAAATATTTTATACATTATATTTTATATTCTGGGTTTTTTCTATTTTCTTCTGCTCCGTTCGGGAATACTATATACATAAATTGATTTACATTGTAATAATAAAATATTTCAGTTACTCCTTAGCCAACCCAAAACAGCCTTCAAATAAATTAAACAGTTATAACCCTTAAAAATAAAAAATAAGTACCTAAAATGAACAAAAAAAATTATAAAAAGGATAATTCCATGGGATCCTTGTCCACAAAACAAATAATAAAGGTCGTTTTGTTTTACATTAATTCATCTAAAAGCTGAATAGATAAGCCTTCCATTGACATATGGATTGTAATATTTGAATATCTGTATTCTGAGGGTGCAAAAAAGTGAAAATATTGAGAAAAATCGCTTTAATTGCCTTTAAAGGTGTCTAAATAATTCTCTTAGCATGCACATTTCTAATCAAAAATTACGTTTTTATATATTTATGGTAAGAAATGTACAAAATGTCTTAATGAAACATGATCTTTACTTAATATCCCAATGATTTTAGCATAAAGAAAAACTATTATTTTGACCCATGCAATATAATTCTGGCTATTATTACAAATATACTCACATTGCTTAAGGTTTTGTGGTCCAGGAAATAAACTCATATTTTATACTTTTACTTTTCTTAATTTTGCAATAAAACTAATAGGGCTAAATAATGATTGCGTGCAACCGACGTCCCCCGCCTTTCTTTTGTTTAAACAAAGGCGCGATCTATTACTGAAACCCTTTAATATTCAGCTCTTCACTGAACCCTTCCTCCATGTCTTTTGATCCAGCTGTAAGGCTTAAAAAACCTTTATTCGCCGTCTTCCTCCGTACACCCTTCAAGACGGTCCTAGCGGATGGCATGCCCATGGAATGCTATAAATAACCCCTCGCTCCCCCATCGCCTCCCTCGCACACACACTGACACACTTCCAACAGGGCTAGTTGTGAGGGGCGGGGCTGTCTGAGGAACTCTCTGTGGTTTCGCTACACCTCAACCCCACGTCTGAACCCTCACGCTGTTTCCGTTAACACGTTGCACAGACACGCTGGCTCACTGTGAGCCGTGCATCTGTTTTTTGTTTCCTTTTCTTTAACCCGACTCATTAGCTCAGTCATTAGGGATGTACGGAACTAGGGATGCTAATCGCGCTTTTCTCTGTGCCGCCCACAGATACCCCTTCCTGGTCGTGGTTGCCTCAGTTCTGCAACCTCCGGGACCTCCGTAGACGCGCGCAGCTCCGGCAGCTGGAGGACTCCAGCGGAAACATGGTGCACATCAAGCAGAAGCTCTATCACAATGGTCACCCCAGCCCCCGCCACCTCTGACTTTAACGGCAGTTTCCCCAAAACTGCTCCATTACCAGCTGCTGCCTCAGAGACCCACTTTAATTGTTCCACTACATCTTTTAGACGTTCGAAAACCACTCGAGTATTTGCCAAAAGAAGAAAGAAGATTATCGTTGCCAATATGCTGATCTGTGTCCGCGTTCGCCGCTTTCGGCGAATGGTTTAGAAAGGGTTTTTTTTTTTTCTGTACAGGCATTTTGTTTTCAATTGCTGAATCTAGGCATGCACTTTTAGAATGGGGGAGGATGCAAGAAATGGTTTTGTGAGACATTGGCAGTCGGTTCATGTTTTTTCCTTGCTTCCCCCCCTCCTCACCTTTTTTAGCTTTTTCATCGGAATACTTTTTGGGAGGGGGGTGATTAGCGGGTGGGGCGGGAGGGCGGAGGTTACGGTTTTGTGATGGTATAGTTAGAGATTAATGCTCTTGTAAATAGTTATACATATTGTTTTACGGGATTTAAGCAAACACGGGAGTAGGAGGTTCTTAGAGACAAGTCATGAACTGTGTAAAAAGAGAGAAAAACATAAAGAGGAAAGAATTTCGAATGCTGATATGTGATATGTGAACTTTTTGGATGGATGAAAAAGAGATAATTAAAAAAACGATCGATTAGCTTTGTTACTATGTGAAATAAATGAATGTATTAATTTTATCTGTAAATAAAGGAGAGTGCAGGAAGGTTGAAATGAGTGGTCAGGGCTCTTTTTGCTGTTTTGAACGTCATCCGTCATATTTGAGAGAACTGCTAGCACTTGCCTTGTCTTCCCTACACTGTGTCCAATAGCCCTTCCTGGTCTGCTTTTAAACTACTTCAAACTCAAACAAGAACAACCAGCCTGCCAGCACACAGAGCCCTGACCCAATTTTCTCTTCCTCTTTATGTCCAGACATTGCTGTTGTGAAGATAAAATGTCTGTTTTATTAAAAGTGCCATTGAAGCACAACAGTGACCCCTAGTTTTGGGATGTGTCATTTCTCAACGACTCAAGGCGGTGCGCGTGGGACAATCGCGTAACATTCATTCTGAGGGGAATTCATTTTATGATTCGTTTCATGATTTTGAGGACTCACGCTAAATATTGTGCGGCAGCCAGAATCTGTGATAAGTGGTGAGTTTAAAACTGTTCTGATGCTGTATTAGGGCGAAAAAAAAAGAATTTGCATGAGAAAGTAATAGAGAACACTTTTTAAATAAAAACAATCGATATGATTTTGAGATAACGTGACTGATATGACTAGGTTGATTGTTTTCCAAAGAAGCATCACCATTATGCTCACCAAGACTGAATTCATGATTAAAGGTTCAATATTACTTCTGAAATATTACTACATTTTAAAATACAGTTTAAAGCTGTTTTCTATTTTAATATATTTTAAATGGCAATTTATTTCTTTAATGGCATTGAATTTTCAGCATTTTTCACTGCAGTCTTCAGTGTCACATGCTTCTTCATATCTGGTAATATTAGACAATCATAAAAGCTTTAGTATTTACCCACCAATAATAATATAATATAAAGCAATTTAGTATCATGTGATACTGAATACTGGAGTAACGACTGGGAATACGTTAAAATTTAAAACTTCTTGTAATAAAATATCTGTTTTTGTAGTATTTTTCAAATGAATGCGGTCTTGGTGAACATATGAGAGAATTCTTGCATGATATATATTTGACATTGATGTACAGTGACTCACATTAAACCACTTAAGGCTGTAAATGTGCTCTGTTTAGGGTAAAAAAAGGGAATATGTGAATTGTTTAACTCGATTAAGGACAACGACATATTTAAATGACAGATTTAAATAAATCCTTTCCGATTTGCCTCAATATACCCTACACTGACTCATAAGGTCAAAGGGATTTGCTGGAAGCTCTTCTGGCAGAAGTGGGACTCACTTGACAGATAAACGTGGACTACTACACTTGAGGCCTGAATGAGATTGCTTTTGATCCCGGAGTCACTGCAGATCTCTGGGTGGAAATGAGACAAGGCCGATGAACACCATTCCTGTTGTACCTTGGAGGGATATTTTAATGCTTCTTCAACCGTAGTTCTTGATGTCTCTCAAACTTGAGGGGAAAACCTCACTCAAGATCGATTCACATCTCGGGAACATTAAATACACGCTGACCTGTTTTCCCGCTGTTAAAGCCTCGGCGAAGAGGCTGAGCTTCTAAAACAACGGACTGCTATGACATTGTGCTCTGTTCCTAAGGGTTTATCTTAAAATGCTGTCAGAGGTGTTTTAAAATGCTTTCTACCCTGTTTTGCATTCTAAGGTGATGAGTTTTGCAGAATAAATACCTTTGTGTCTGGCATTTATTATTTTGCTGTGGATCAGCAAAAATGTCGCACTCCAAAAACCTGAATAATTGTTTGCAGTAATGTTTTCCCACAGGTTAAGTAAGAAAATAACGAACCACATCGCAGGGTTTAACATAGCTGGATATGTATACGTGTATGAGTATACATGTGACCCTGGACTGAGATTTAGACATCATCTGAAAGCTTCCATTGTATTTGATAATCTAAGGGTACAAAAAAATAAATCAAATAATAATAATAATAAAAAAAATACATAATAACCTATTTACCTATAAATAAAAACCTTTAAATTTGTCCAAATGTCAAATGATTTGTCCTTAACAATGCATATTACTAAACAAAAATGTATGTTTATTATGTTATGATATATTTATAGTAGGAAATTAACAAAACATCTTCATGGAGTATGATCTTAACTTAACGATTGCTTTTGGCATAGAAGAAAAATCTATCATTTTAACCCATATGTTGAATTGGTGGCTATTGTTATAAATATACCCATGCTACTTATAACCGGTTTTGTGGTCCAGAGTCACACATGTAGAATATTTCGCTCAAAGATGATTTGACCTGCATAGAGCATTTCTCCAAATGTAACCCATTTAGGAATAATAAAGAATAACAATGTCAGACATTTCATGCAACTATTATGATAAAGTCTCTATAATATGCAGCACTATAAGTTTATGGCAAATTTGTTCTATAGATAGTTCTCTCTTTAGTTCCATAATGCCAAATCTCTTTTTAGAGCCGAGAAGGCAGGTTTTTACCGTATGAACTATGAACCCTGACCTTTGGAGGTGTTAATCCTCATATCATAACACAAAAGCATGTTGGCCTTATCTGCTTATCCATATGTGTTCGCATATGCTAATGTTTTAAGAAGTTTTGTTGAATTAGGACCTCACACGAAATGTATAACATTAACAAATAATATTTTTAATTTATTACGTAATTAAATTTTTAGTTTAATTTAACATTTAATATTTAATCATTATTATTTTTATTATTTACAATAGAAACTGATTCTTCCTTTCTTTGGTTAATCATTATTATTATTATTATTATTTTTTTATTATTATTTTTTTTTTAAACTTACCCATTACTCCCCATTACTTGTATTAACTTCCATGACTTTTCTAGGCCTGAATCTTTACACAGCCGCGGGACCCCAGAAAGGTTGCTTCAAGCTCAGTTCCCAAAGTCCCTTTCGAGGATGCATTTCTAAAGCCTGCGTCCCAATCCTCACACGCTAGCCTCGCGTCGCTCTTTATTGACGGAGGACAGATTCACGCCCCGGCGTCATTAGGAGGAGAGGCAGATTGTAGTTTACATATTTGAAACTCTCAAAGCCGCTCGCGCGCAAAGGAGATCCCGCGCGACAGCACAGAAGCTGAAGATGTCCGCGTGCGTTTCTTTTTCTCGCGGCGCTCTTGCTCTGCGCGGCACCAGGACGCTGTTGGTAAGTTGCGTGTACGAATCTGAGCCGTCGGCATCTTACTGTGACCGTGCGAGTCTTTCCATTGGGCTGAGCTGGTTAGCTGACAGATCCAGGTTAACCTGTTTAGTCGGGTTATCGCTGTTGCGCAGTTTATAAAACGCCGTCTTCGTCAGATTACGCAAAAGTGACTATTTTATAATTAAACCGACAGTAGAAGGAGTGAAGTTTGAAGTCCATTGCACGTTATATAGCTTAACAATGTGAGTTGAGTAAGAAGGTGATCCTGGACACTTCTCTCTTACACCTGGAGGTGGCGCTGTGAAAAGGCAAATTCCAGTGGATTCGTTTTATTCAGGCCAAAGACCCCTCGGATAAAAAGACGCTGGAATATTTATGTTTTTCTAAACTCGACTAAGCCATGCAAATAATATAGACGCGTTTGCATTTTTTTTAAATTGTAGGAATGCGTTAGTTTTATTTATGCAATGTCTGTAAACTCAGGATGTTAAGTTGAACTTTCCTCTCTCTACCCCAGCTGGTACGATGTGCCCAGACCGCAGCTGCTCCTGCCCCTGAGCCAAAAATAAAGAGATTTCAGATTTACAGATGGGACCCTGACACACCTGGTGACAAGCCCCGCATGCAAACCTACGAGATTGATTTGAACACGTAAGCGTCGATATTTACAGTGAAGCTGTTGCTTTGCTGTTTTTGTTTTACTTAAAGGAACATTAAGTGAATAAATCAAAAATGGTCATGGTTTATTTGTCATCGCACGCTGTTGTTTATTAAGAATCGCACAACTTTTAACGACACCTTCTCGCTCTTAGATGCGGTCCGATGGTTCTTGATGCTCTCATCAAAATTAAAAATGAAATGGACCCGACACTCACCTTCAGACGCTCATGTAGAGAGGGTAAAAAAAAAAAACTAAAATGGAATTAAGAATAAATGCATGATTTTTGAGCAGCGCAAATAAAAAATCGGTTCTGCGTCCTGTTAAAGAAAAGTCAACCCGAAAATAAAATCCATCTCAGGCCATTCAAGATGTATATGAGTTTGTTTCTTGGCTATTTGACAAATTTAAAATAGCCTACATTCACTGCAGAGTCAAATAAAATACGCTCTGATCAATAAACATCAATAAAACTCCTATACTTCTTGGACGCAAATTTACGTTTTTAAGTGAACTATTTCTTTGGTATGTAACATCATAATATAATTTTACAGGTATCTGTGGCTCATGCGCTATG
Organism: Puntigrus tetrazona; assembly: GCF_018831695.1. Taxonomy (NCBI): domain Eukaryota; kingdom Metazoa; phylum Chordata; class Actinopteri; order Cypriniformes; family Cyprinidae; genus Puntigrus; species Puntigrus tetrazona. The sequence continues at coordinate 14,027,657 of NC_056721.1, read as the reverse complement.
AATATCAACGGAGGCAACACTTTAGCCTGCATAGACAAAATAGATACAAATACCAGCAAAGTGACGAAGATTTACCCCCTGCCTCACATGTATGTCGTGAAAGATCTCGTCCCTGTGAGTAAACTGAAAATCCCGGCCACGGCATATGCTAATATGAGCATTTACGTGACTAATAGAATAAACCTAAAATTTCCAACTTCTACACTTATATTTCCTTTTTCTTTTAAGGATATGAGCAACTTTTACGCTCAGTACAAGTCCATCGAGCCCTATTTGAAGAAGAGGGACGAGTCAAAGCAGGGAAAAGAGCAGTACCTGCAGTCAGTCGAGGAGCGTCAAAAGCTGGTTTGAGGCTCTCTGCTCATTCTCTCAGTGTGACGGGTGGTTGTGGTCTTCGCTAATGATTGTTTTAAACACGTGCTCACAGGACGGCCTGTACGAGTGCATCCTCTGCGCATGCTGCAGCACCAGTTGTCCTAGTTACTGGTGGAATGGAGACAGGTACCTTGGTCCAGCTGTGCTCATGCAAGTATGCGTCGTTTTGTTTTTAGCACTGCTTATATGGGCAATAACAGCCATTTATGATTGTTTATCGATTTTACAGAAGTAGATCTACCAGTGGTTATTCTGTATCAGGATTGAGATCACGTCTTCGGCCTCACGTCTTTGCTGTTTTGTATCCAATTCTCAGGCCTATAGGTGGATGATTGACTCTCGTGATGACTTTACAGAAGAGCGTCTGTCCAAATTACAGGACCCTTTCTCCCTCTACCGCTGTCACACGATAATGAATTGTACTAAGGCATGTCCTAAGGTATGCCATTTTCCCGTCAAACTGCACAGCCGCACTTTACTTGGATGACTCTGTAATTTAAAATTGAAGGGGACAGATCACCCTAAAAAAAATCATTGTTTACTAGCTCTCATTATTTCAAAATTGCGTGAATTTCTTTCTTCTGTCTCTTAAAGAAGATGCTTAGTTTGACTCCCATTGTATGCACAAAACCTACAATGGGAGCTAAACTGGTTTTGTTTCTTTTTTGGGTGCACTGTCCCTTTAAATAAATGTTTGTTTACATTAGACCCTTTTCACAAGACTGTGATGATGCATTTAACGGTCATCAGCATCATAAATATGAAAAACATTTTTCATATTTGTATTTATAACACCATTCTTTGTATTATTACCTTTGCATCAAATTACAAAAAAAAATTATATACATTAATGCAAGGGTGTTTCTAATGCAGCGTCCATGGCATCGTCGGTAAATTTCTCTTCTGACTGCCGTTATCAGTCTCTCCCTATTTTTTTATTTTATTGGAAGTCATAAAAACACTATCGCTGAGTTGTTGTTTTTTTTGCCATTTGAGGAAATGGGAATGCAAAAATATATATTTGTGGGGCCCTTTCATTTACTGCTCTTCAAGTTAGCCCAACTATAATGACTTCCGCTGCGCAGAAACGCGAAAACGTGAAAAAGGTCCATAGCTTAAGTTTAATGTCTCCCATTTTTTTCCTGTATTTAATTTCACCTGTTCTGTCCTCTCTTCCGTTTAGGGACTCAATCCTGGAAAAGCCATAGCCGAAATCAAGAAAATGATGGCCACTTACAAAGAAAAGAGATCGTATGCAGTCTGACTTTTGAATGCTGGAAATATCATGTATTGTTTAAATTATTGTGTAAATGTGTGAATTCAGCATGGAGTGCTCGCTAAAGTGCGATATTTAGTTACTTGATAGCGGAGTCCTAATGAACAGTAACTATAACTGTCATGCATTTTACTTCTATTTTAACTTAATTGTAGTTCTGCTGTACATGAATATCCAAATGCAGCGACCTGTAAAAAAACTGCATGATATTTAACATATAATAGCGTAACGTTTTTGTTGTGTCCTAGTTTGTCTTTTGTGTGGTAGATTCATACTGTATACATTGTCTTATACTTCTCAAAATATACACAGATATCAGCACGTTTAAAAGCACAGTCATCTCTTCGCAATAAACTGTACTCTTTATAGGTTAGAGCGACATGTTTTGCAGTAATAAAGTGCATGCTTCTGCAGATAAATTAGATTTTGAGAAGCTACTTCTCGTGGTGTCCTCAAGGTGGCGGTGTTGAACGGGTGAGATTACAAAAGATCGTAAAGGAAGAAAGGCCATGGCGTCACGTTCAGAGAGCTGACACTTGAATCCCAAACCGCTTCTTCGGTCATGTGTGATACAAATGATGTCCCTAGATTAAAAGCATGGGCCTTAGCGCTCACGTTATAGTGCATAAATGGATTCACCGGGTATGGGTAAGTGCAGTTCGTCTGTGCATGTCTAACTTGAGCGAAACACATCCCGTTAGGTCTGCTTGACTGCAGTTCAGATGATCATTTCATGTGTTGACGAGCTGTAAGTGACTTTCTCGCAAAATCTGAATAAAAGGCGTGCGTGTGTTCATCTGATTTGTTTGCTGACAGCGTGCGTGGCTGTCAAAATCTCAGGTTTTTGTTGCGTCTGTAGGCTGTCACGCGTCTTTGTTTTAGTCGGTTTGAATCTGGGAAGTTTGATTAATTATGATTAAACATAATCCGAGGTCATGCGGTGTTGCAAGCTGTACGGACGTCCAGTCTGCTAGTTCCGTTCGTGATTAACAATTACGCGTTTTTAAATAAGCGCCCGTACGAAAGAGGCTCGATTTTCATAACACTTTATTACAACGTACAAACTACATTTTCGCACTGGTGTAGATGTAAGTATGAATATAATTGCCTTTTTAGGTTCTACGAGCTAGGGTAAAGTTAAACTTTATTTAACGCTATCAAACCCTATAATAATAATCAATATATAGTATAGTTTATTAACGGCGGAAGTGAGTTCGCGAGAAGCTCGCCGCGGGCTTAGAGACAGGTAGGCGGAGTTTTCGTCGTGCTTGCTTTGGTTTACCTGAACTTTTGCATTTCCTATTTCACATGCCGGATTACTGTAGATATTTCATCCAAAAGGAACCGTGATGTCGTAGACAAGTGTCGCGGCGAATCGTTTATTATTAGACGTTTTGGTAGGAACCTGCATCAGGAAAAAGACCTAAGGGTGGTAAGATCTTTTTGCCTTTCTTGAAAAAACACCTGTATTTGTTTAGCGCACGTAATTGTTAGGGTTAAAACTGTCCCGTGCTGTAATATGCCGTATTTGACATTTATGTTAAGTTAAAGTCAGTTGACTTCACAATAATGTGATGGGTATTGGGTTTCTGCTGTATTTTCCCCTCGCCTGTGCTCTGCTTTACTCAGCTAGCTGAACCTGTATTTCAGGCTCTGTATCATAATGGACATTACGATCCATTAACACATTCCCCTCCTTTGTTTTCTGAAGATAAACCTCAGTCCGCTTTTTCTCCTCTTTAACCTTCAAAGGTCTAAGCTTCGCCGTCGCCCCTTTATAAAATATTCTCTAAACAGCAACGTGTTCTGTTTTGTTTTTATTGTACTGTCCAGGTTCTGCTGCTAAAATAGCTCGTTTCTCACCAATATTCTTCAGCAAGCCCGTATGAATATTTTATGTGTCTATTGTAGTGTCTGAAGATGCCATTAAATCTTGGAATGCTGAAAAAACCGAGTTGTTTGTGGCAACAGTTTGTAGTTGTGTGGTTTCTCACTTTTGTACGAAGGAAGCGTTTGTGAAGTGAAAGTCAGCATTTTTGTTTGTGTGGAAACATCGCAAAGCAAGCGCATGACCCGAAAAAAGGAAAAACTCTAGTTTCTCGTCCTTAACCTTTTAAAACCTCTTATCAAACCTTAGTTTTGCCCAGCGTGACAGTGCCAGCATGTCAGTTACAGCGTGGATGTGTTTGATATGAACATTACAAGCAGTGGTGTACCCTACTGACGCCATGTATTGACGGTAGAGCCTATTCTTGTATTTACAAAAAGGGAGTGCACGCTACACGGGCTATAAAGTGTGTTTGCATTAATGTCTTGAGCAACCACTGCTCAACAGGACTAATTGCGGATCTTGTGTTTTAGGGAGCTGTGGTCCGGGGCTGGATGGGGTGACCTCCCCAGACACAGAACCCCTCATAAAGGATCCAAGACCCGAGGAGCTCGGTGACGTCTCGCATATGGTACCATGTTGTGAAAATGTTTTTAAAGTTTTTAGTTATTCCGGAGCTGGTCATTTTATCGTGTGACTTGTTTCTAAGGATGTTCAGGGGTACAGATGGGTGTGCTGGAGGGTGTGGTTGTGCCGTATTGGGGCGGTGTGTTCTTTAGGCCTGCTCTTAGTGCTCTTCAACTGGCGCCCTCGCCTCGGCATCCTGGCCCGCTGCAAATCCTGTCCTGTCTCATTGGCAGATGTTTTACTGTTAAAGGTATTGAAGCTCGTTTAACTGAGACTTTAGATGCTGGTTGTTATATACAGCGAATCACAGCTTTTTCATAATAAGGAGGGGTATTTTTTTGTTTGTTTATGATAGGACCGATATGGACAGCAGTTCGTTGTAGATGTGCTTACTGAGGAGATTGAGGAAGGCAGGTGAGGCCAGCAGTGCATGTATTACTCATGTTTCTCCTTTTTGTATTTATGTGCTATAAAAGTTTCTTTCGTAAAGGAACCAGCTGCTTGTTAACTCCTTCTTTGCTTTTAAAATAATTTGTAACTTCCGTTTTACTGTCAGTTGTGAAGGTACAAACCTATAACATAGCGCTATATTTATATTTATATTTTTATTTTTATTTCATTTTACCTCCAAAATTGAAAGTTTGTAAAAAAAGGTAAACAAAATGTTTAATTTTTTCATTTTAATCCCATTACAAAATGTTTTCATTATAACATAAATCTAAAAGTCTATACTGTTTAAATGGTAATATATAATTTAAAAACATTTATTTCTGTCATGGAAATATTTGTTATACTCGCATGCATTTATTCTGTTTTTAATTTTAAAAAAATGTAATTAAAAATTAATTACTTTTATTTAATTGTTTCTACATTAATTATATATTTATAGATTATTGTGTAACATTTTTAGAGCTATTCATTTAACTCTTGAACTTCTCCAGTTTGGAGCTGGCAGTAGGAGAAGTGGATGAGAATGAATGGAGAGACACTGTACAGCTGCACAGTGAAAAGGTAACACACGGGCAGTCTAAACAGAGGGTGTATTGTACATTTTGAGTCTGCTTGATCGTATATTGTTTTTCTTTCATCTAGAAAACATTGCTCAGATACTATATTTTTGAGGGCATGCGCTACATATGGATTGCCAGAAAAGGATCCTTTTGCAAAGCAAGGTACTGTTTCATGTGTCTTTTATGTATGTGTTGGTTTCCTCTCTCAATGGTTCTAAAGCTGTCTGAAATTGTGAGGTAGTAAATGATCTTCTGTCTCCAGCATTCTCAGTGAAGGTTGGACTTGCGCTGACCTGCATGGCCGACAGCAAGGACTGAGTAAAGCAGACCAGAGCACAAGGTCTGTTGTACCCTTTTAATGCCTAAATGAACAATGAACGTAACTGCTTTTTGCCTTACACATTCTTTGTCCTACAGAAAGCAGATTTTTGGGGCCAATATCATCAGACGTACCTGTGAAGTCTTATTTACAACTTCTCTTTGAGGAGGTAGACCTCTTCTCCATTGGTTTTTTTTGTAAAATCAATATATTGCATGTTAATTTAACAGCGGCATTCACTTGATTTGCAAATGAAATGCTTTGTGAAAGGTTCACATATTGATCTTTTCTGTGTTTTTATTTATTTATTTGTTGTTGTTGTTTTTTTTTTCAGGTTCTCAATCCGTTCTACATATTTCAGGTGTTCAGCATCATTCTGTGGATGTCAGACAGATACTATTATTATGCCGCTTGCATCCTAATCATATCCTTAATTTCAATCGGCGTGTCCCTTTATGAGATCCGTAAGGTATAAAAATATAATTTGCATGGTTAAGCGTTCAGAGCTCTTTTGTTGTTTCGTGAATTTAAATGGTGTGGGATCGCGTTTTGTGTCTCCAGCAAAGCACCACTCTTCGCCGCATGGCTCAGCTGATTGTGAACGTGACCGTACGCAGAGACACGGGAGGTGAAGCTGCTTATCATAGACAGAAATGAGCAGTGTTTCCAATGTTGCTATTTTTTGCTATTTTTATTTGTTTGTTTGATTTCCAGAGGAAGAGTGTTTGAGTTCTGAGGAGCTGGTTCCAGGGGACTGTATTGTGATTCCAGCCGAGGGCTTGCTTCTGCCCTGCGACGCTGCCCTGCTGGCAGGGGAGTGCATGGTGAATGAAAGCATGCTGACTGGTGAGGGACCACCTCTGAAAACATGCATTGCAGTAAATCTACATGCGTTTAGATGCTTTTCCGTCTCTCTGTTCTAACTTTTTGTTCTGTGCTCGCTGACAGGTGAGAGCATACCAGTGATGAAGATGCCATTGTCTGTGTCTGAAGCCGCGTACAGTCCAGAGTCTCAACGCAGACACACTTTGTTTTGTGGCACACAGCTCATCCAAGCCAAAGGAGGCAGGTCTGCTGGGAATGGGGCTGTTGCTGTTGTAACACGAACAGGTGACTTAGAAATAAATGTTTTTATTTTTGTCGTCGTTGATTTGTACACTACCGTTCAAACGTTTGGTAATAAATTTGAATAAAGATTACAATTATTAATCTTGTGCAAGAATGCATTTAATTCCTTATTAGTGATTTAATGATATAAAATATTACTATTTTAAGTATATTCTGTTTTTCTAATTATCAAAGAATCCAGAATGAATTTCTTGCTGTTTCCAGAAAAATATTAAACATACTGATTTCAGTACTGATAAAAAAAAAATCTTGAATTAAAAGGAATTTTAAACTGTGATATTAGTTCCAAGTATTACTATTTTCACTATATTTTACCAAATGAATGCAGCCCTTGATGAGCATTAGAGACTTTTGAACAGTAGAGTATGTAGACGACAGAAAAGCCATAAAATGACTTTCATTTTTGCTTTCTTTCTTGCTTTCTTTTTTTTCTCATGAAAGCAACTTCCGTTTATGTTCCTCAGGGTTTTTTACTGCCAAAGGAGATCTTATTAGCTCTATCCTTTACCCTCAGCCATTAGACTTTCGCTTCTACAAGGATGCTATGAAGTTCCTACTATTTCTAGGACTTATGGGTAAGCTGGGTTATTTTCAAGCTTTGTGTATATATGCGAAATAATGAAATTTGTTTCTGTTAGTCTCATAATGCAGAATATGTGCCTTCATTGATGTGAATGTCTGTATTTCAGCTCTGATCGGCACTATTTATAGCATTGTGATACTTTCAAAGAGCAATGTAAGTAGTTTTAACCTCAAACTTTTTTTGTGTGTGTTTTTTTAGTACTTTTAAGTACTTCCCTCTAGTGTTAGTTAAAGATTCTTTTCTGTAGAAATTAGGTTTCAGATGCTTTCGTAATAAAAACTGTTACAAATTGTCAGGATTCTTTTAATTTCACTGTGCATCCACTTTTTCTGTCATCAGACAAACTGGCAGGACCTAGTCATCCGGTCTCTGGATATTGTGACAATAATAGTTCCACCTGCTCTTCCTGCTGCTTTAACTACAGCCACTATCTACGCCCAGAATCGGCTGAAGCGTCACGGGGTGTTCTGCATCAGCCCACCTCGCATTAATATCTGTGGCAAGACATCACTTTTCTGTTTTGATAAGGTGAGAGAACAAGGTACTGTCTTTATCGCTTCATTATAAATGCTGTGCTGATGATTCATATCTTGTGGAGGGAAGGTTAAACACAGGCATATTAGGTTTAAGCCTTTGCTTAATCCTATATTTGTCTATTCAAAGCCAAACATTCAGGTTGTTAAAATAAACTTAGTTTTATTGCTCAGTGCAGACTTCTGTTTGTGCAATGGTTGCCCATCGTTGCCCTGTGCTAGTCCAATAGACATCTTCTTTACCCCACGTCACTGGCCCTTGCACATAATCTAATTAACATGGTTAATTAAAAACAACAAATGCACCTTTTTCAACAAAAGAGAGATTTTTTTTAAGGACTTTTAGGATGTAGCGAGAGCAAAAGCTATCTATTCTAAATAAATCCCTTCATTATTAAACATATTATTTAATTCTTGCAAGCATCATGTAGTTTCAAAGTGAAATAAATAAGTTTGTTAGAGGTTGCAGCATAGTGCAAGAGAGGTTTAGCCCTGACTGATAAGATCTCTGCTTTTATTTGCTTATCATCTCTGCTTTCTTACTAAACATCCTGTCAAATGATGAGAACTCTCTATATGTGCTGCTGTCTAACATCCATATATATATATATATATATATATATATATATATATATATATATATATATATATATATATATATATATAATAGTGTGTGTGTGTGTGTGTGTATACTTGTTAGAGTGAAATTTTCTTAGCATTTAGTTCAATGAAAGCGTTGTATTATATACCATATCATATCACCATATAATATATTGACTGAATTCTGTGATCATTTCAGACCGGCACTCTTACAGAGGAGGGTCTAGATGTGTGGGGCGTGATGGAAGTGAGTGGAGCAGTATTTAGTGAGTTGGTCCCTGACCCTCTTTTTCTCCCTCCTGGACTGATGCTCTCTGCACTTGCCTCCTGCCATTGTTTGGCTTTGCTGGGGGGTCAAGCGCTCGGAGACCCACTGGAGCTCAAAATGATAGAATCTACTGGATGGGTAATAGCTGGTTTCTCACAGCCTTTTATGTTCCTAAAGAGAGAGTTCAGCCAAATATGTAAATGTAAAGTTTCCTTATCTATTCACCGCCATGTCATTCCAAACCTGCATGCATCCTTTTTTTACGTGGAACATGAAAGACAATCTAAGAAATGTCTGTTTTGTTTATACAGTGGACATCAGTGATGACTAACTGTTCAGAATAAGATACATATCAGTAGCTCTGGTCAATACGTTGAAATTGAACAGCGTTTGACAAATTTCAGAAGTGACAAAAAACAGCGTAAAGGTAACTGGTCCTTTTGGGTTCCATTAAACAAATAAAGTCATACAGGTTTGGAACAACATTGTGGATAGTAATGATTTTAGCTATTTGCATCTCATTTCTTTAAGTCTTTTACATATGACAGATATATATGAATCTGTGTTTTGATTAATTGGTTTTATGTCATTTTGCAGGAACTGACAGAGCCAGAGAATGAGATGGCACTTGATTCTGAATTTGGCAAACACAGAGTGCTAGCAGTGATGAGACCTCCTGCATCTGACCTCCTGTCACAAGGAAATGTAAGTTGATTCATATACAAAACAAGAAAATGGTCACTGTGTCACAAAAGGAAATGTTGGAGCCTGATTATGAACTAAAGCTCAACAAAAAAAAAAAATCATAATTTTTTACTTCAGCCAAACCTGAATGCCTTTCATCTCTGCCGTGGAACACAAAAGAAGACAACAGATTTTATATATGTGTGTATATATATATATATATATATATATATATATATATATATATATATATATATATATATATATATATATATATATATATATATATATATATATATATATATATATATATATATATATATTAGTTAAAACTTCTTTTGTTTATACAATTCAAAGTTAGTGCTGTTTGGACCCCAACATTCTTCAAATTATCTAGTCCAGAGGTTTGTAACGGCATGTAGATGATATTCATTTTTGTTTGAACTATCTTCATCCCACAGATACTGGATAAGGATAATGTTTTAATCATGATGTTCCTGTCCTCCTCCTGTTTTTCAGTCTGTCAGTCAGCCAGTGGCGATCATACGGCGATTCCCATTTTCCTCTTCTTTGCAAAGGATGAGTGTTGTGACCGTGGGTCCAGGTGGAGCGTCTCCTGTGGCGTTCCTTAAAGGAGCACCTGAAATAGTTGCCAGCTTGTGCCTTAGAGAAAGTGGTGAGGACCTGACTCTTAAACCTTGTCCTGGTTCTTTTACCACCTTGAGAAGAAAGAGCAGGAGCGTGTGGAACACTGCCTATTTATTTTCGCACTCAGTTTTGTTCTGTCTTTGTGCTCTCCTTGTGACAGTGCCATCTCATTTTTCACCCATTCTCCGGGAGTATGCCAGCCAGGGCTTCAGGGTACTTGGATTTGCCTACAAGCATCTCACTAAGGAGACTAACCTAAGCACTGTCGAAAGGTCAGCTGTTTTGTTTCAAAAACAATAAAGCATTCAAAGATTGGGGATTGGTAAGATTTGTTTCTGTTATGCTGTTTCTGTTAAGTCAGTAAAACGTGAAATATTATTATTACTACTATTTAAAATGCTACTTAAATAGCACTTTAATGTAGTGTTTAAGTATCACATGTTAACTTCGAAAACAGTTGTGTTGCTTAATATTTTTGTGGAAATTATTATACTTTTTTATTTTAGTATGAATATGATTTGAAATATTTTTTTTTAACATTGAAAATGTTATTGCTATCATTAATTTAATTTAATACATTCTTGCTTGAATTACCGCTGAAGTATTTTTTGTTTTGTTATTAATTAATTAATTATACTTAAAATATTTCTTTAATGCATCCTTGTTGAGTAAATGTAAAAATGTTGTTTAAAAAAGGCTACTGACCACAAACATTTGATAATTGCTGTATTTAACTTATTATTCATAATAAATAGATCTGTAAAAAAAGACGGATGCATGCCTGCTTCCTCATGTTCACAGTAAATGTTGACTTGCAGGGTGGAGGTGGAGAAAAACATGAGCTTCCTGGGCCTGTTAGTAATGAAGAACCAGGTGAAGCCAGAGAGCGCAGAAGTCATTCGCACACTTAAACTGGCACAATTACGGCCTGTTATGGTTACAGGTACGTCCAAAAATAACAAGCGTAATCTAAAAAACCTTATAGTGTGCAGTTATAACCACGATTTGCTTAAGGCCTAGTTACATTGTCACTATACATTCCAATAATTGTTTATGTTGGCTTCTCGGTATCTTTATGGACACAAAATAAAGCGTTCAAGCGAAAACGATTGGTCATGCTGTTTTTCTGCTCTATCAGGTGACAATATTCTCACGGCTGTGAATGTAGCACGTGCGTGTGGAATGGTGCCGTCACATGAGAAGGTTATTTTTGTTCACGCATCGCCCCCTACCGCCAGTCCAATGGCCTCGCTGCAGTTTCATCAAGGAGATGGTGCAGTAACCACCATTAATACTCAGGAGGCTATTGATATTCCAGCGCAGGTTTGCTTATTTGACCTTTTAAGTGCTTTACAAATGTTACCACTGACATATCACGTAGTAGTGTCTACGCAGAGTTTTTATTAATTCACAACAGCAAAAAGATTAATATGTCCTCTTCCTGTACCGCAAGGATCTCTACCAAAACGGTGCCGGCTATCATTTGGCTATAAATGGAATGTCCTTTGCAGCACTTTGTGATCATTTCCCTGAATATCTGCCCAAGGTGACTTAGATTAAGTTTTAGGAGCATTGATCCGTTCTAATTTTAGACCCGTGTGCACAAATGCATTTTCTGGAGAGTGACGGTGCTCGTTGTTTTTGTGTTGCAGATTCTGATGAGGGGAACCGTGTACGCCCGCATGACCCCAGACCAGAAAACCCAGCTGGTCAAAGCACTGCAGAAACTCAAGTGAGTCCAGTGTTTGTGGTGTTGTACATTGCTTCGAGAGCCATGTGTAGTTTGTTAGCGGGGCTTTGTAACATTGAGCGTGTAGTTACAGGGTGGGCATGTGTGGCGATGGAGCCAATGACTGCGGAGCACTGAGGGCCGCTGATGTGGGTGTGTCGTTGTCTGAGGCTGAGGCGTCTGTGGCGTCTCCTTTCACATCCAAGTCTAACAACATTAGCTGCGTGCCTCTACTCATCAAGTAAATAACAAATGCACAGATTTTATGTAGAAATTTAATAATAAATGTGACCCTGGACCACAAAACCGTAAGTCGATGGGGTATGTTTGTAGCAATGACATTGTATGCCAAAAATCATTAGCATATTACTTAAAGATCATATTCCATATTCCAAGATTTTTTGGTGAATTTCCTACTGTAAATGTAATAAAACTTAATTTTTGATTAGTAATATACATTTAAAGCTGATATTCTTTTTGCACCCTCAGATTCCAGATTTTAAATAGTTGTATCTTGAGCAAATATTGTCCTATCCTAACAAACCATATATCAGTGGAAAGCTTTCAGATGATGTATAAATCTAACTTTTGAAAAATTGACACTTATGACTGGTTTTGTGGTCCAGGGTCACTTAATATAAGGTATTATATTAAGATCAATATATGTATTTTGTCAATATACAATTTAATCAATATATATTTTATTCATTATAATTTGTTGTTGTTAATTACATTTAATAAATTGTTGTAAATAATAGTAATAATGATAAACAATTTATTAAATATTGTATCCTTGACCTAAGGTATTATAATAATTTATATTGCTGTTTTGTAATCTTATGTATTTATAAATTATTATATACAATTTATAATAATTACAGCAACAATTATTATTGTATTTAATAATAATAATAATAATGTATTTAATATTGTGTTTAAGTTGTTATTATTATATAATATTTATATAATATTTATTTCTATAATAATATCAATGTATAATACAATGTATAATATGTAAAACAATGTTTTTGTTTGTATTTACAATAATAATAATTAGTAACTTATGATGGGGATTGTTGATTATTATTATTATTATTATTATTATTATTATTATTATAAAATCTAATGTGTAATTTGTTAAAAAACAGGGAAGGCAGGTGTTCACTGGTGACATCATTCAGTCTTTTCAAGTACATGGCTTTGTACAGCCTGATCCAGTTTGCCTCTGTACTTATTCTCTACACTGTGAGTGTTTGGCTGTCAATTTAAAAAAAAAATGTAATCAGCTAAATTGAATATCCAACTATACACTGACGTAATTATGGCATGTTAATTATGTGGCTTATTTTGTCGTTTGTAGGAGAAAACAAACTTGGGAGACTTGCAGTTCCTCTTCTTTGATTTGGTTTTGGTGACCGTTTTGGCTATAGTGATGGGACGGGGAGGTCCCAGCGATGAGCTCCACCCCCGGCGACCCGCTGCCAGTCTTCTGTCTCTCCCAGTCCTGTCTACTTTACTGCTGCACACCGTGCTGCTGATCCTAGCCCAGGTGTCTGCCCTGCTTATCACTGTATCACAAGACTGGTAAGCAGCTAACACCTAGATTTTAGGAAACATAAATCTCTGCAGCTTTGTATACAACTGTTGTTTTATAACTACGGTTGTTTTCAGGTATGTGCCTCTAAATTCCACTGTGACGGGGGCTGCGAACTTGCCCAACATGGAGGACACAAGCGTATTTGCCTTATCGGGATTCCAGTACATCATCATGTCTGTTGTGATAACCAAAGGATATCCTTACAAAAAACCACTGTATTACAATTGTAAGAATTTAAGCTTTGACCTTGCCGTTTAACACTTGACCGCATTATTATTATAAATCTAGGCTTTTATGAAGCAACATAAAACAATGGAATAAACAAACGATGTTCAATAAATCTGACTGAATCCAGATGATTTTAATAGTTTTTGATGGCAGTTTGGGATCAGGTTAAATTTATGTTTTAGTTGACTAAAATATAATATAACTTTTATATAATTTTCATCTCTCAGTCTCAATAGCCATTTTATAATTTTAGTGATTTTTAAAGGAAATGCTAACCGTGGGCTAAGCCTAATATTTATGTTTAACTTATGTTTTCTCTTAGTTTTGTTTGTAGGTGCTCTGCTGGTCTTCTTTGCGCTTATGAGCTGGCTGGTCCTTTTTCGTCACACCATCATCCATCAAGTCCTGCAGCTCTATGACATCAACGATATGAAGTATAAACTGTTGCTGGTGGCTGTAGCTGCGCTCAACTTCTTCATATGCTACATGCTCGAGGTAAAGACGAACGCGCATATTACCACACAGCATTTGAAACGCGCTACAGATATCAGTAACCGCAAAGCCGTTTCTCTTCGCAGTTTCTTATTGACCAAGGAGCCCTGAACTGCCTTCGCAACCCCAGAGGAAAACGCAAGTCCAAAAAGCAGTACAAACGCTTGGACGTAGAGCTCGCAGAAACGCCCTCATGGCCGCCTCTAAACCAACCCTTGTTTCCAACACAGTGCTCCGTCATCGGTGTTAGCTAACACCTACCTCCTGCTTTACAATTTCAGCTCTTCCGAATCAAATATCCAGGGTTGCCAAAGATCTGATACCACCTCTCGGTGCACTAGTGAGGTATGAGTAGCAGGTGTTGTCCTTGTCTGCCTATTATATATGGCACAAAACTCATCATGCAGCATTAAGAATGAACTGTTTGTGATGGTATTTCTAATATAAAACATGAATGAAGAATAAAAACCTTGAAGTATTTTGAAAGGGTGTCCCGGTTGATTTAGACAAGGGGTGGAAACATACCCCCCCCCGGCTGTGGATAAATTTACAAAATATCAATATGCATTTATTAAATAGGGTAGAATTTTCATTTAGAGCTTAAATTTAATCCAGGGCTGGGCGATTAACTGATAATCAATATATAATTTTTCTCAAAATGTCACAGTGCATGCACAGCCGTGTTACCACATAAAAGTGATTTTTTTTCTAAGTTACTGCAACATTTATCAACATTAACTGTAATGAGACACTTTGCGGCAAATTTTGACACATAGTGGCAACCAGAAGAGGACAAGATGTATAATGCAAAAATTTCCTCTCTAAAATATTTTGAAAAATAATCTCCAGAGGCGTTATTTAAAAAGTCTTTATTAAATGGGCATTTTGAAAAGTATTTACAGGCAGATTTCTGTGTTCTCAGGCAGGCCACGACAAACCTGTCTGGTCTGATTTGTTACAGCACAATGGGTGAACAATGACATATCAGATTAAAGGGTATTTCCATAAACTGCAGGAGGCAGATATCACTTATGGATAGTACAGGAGAGGAAGTTTTAGGAAGGAAATTAAAAAAAAAAAAAAAAAAAAAAAAAAAAAGCAGGAAGTTACAGTCAAGAAAGGTAGTATGGCTCTTCATGTATAGACACTGTATTGCAAGAGCCAAAGCAACTAGGTCAACTTAACACTCCATTAAAGTTGTGTTGTTAAGCCACCGGTGCAACACACACACACTTCTTAGGTTTTAATAAACGTTAAATCTCTTATAGGATATTCTGTAATCCAGTCATACATGTTTTTCAAATGATCTAGAAGCCATACTTCATGTAAGCTTTACATTGCACCATCATTTAGTTAAAAACCTATCCACTGATACACAACTTCATTCATTCCCTCAGATTTCCTCACAACAACCTGAGTTCCTACATAAGAAAAAAAAAAAAAAAAAAAAGGAAGAAAATGGCCAACAGCAGATTCGATAAAGAAATGAGGCGAGGGGAGCCAGCTAAAATCCCCTGGCTTCACTCCCTTCAGTTCTTCCCAGCACAACAAATATTTACACGAGTCATCTTTCCACTGGATTTCACTTAAAATGCACAGGTCTGAAAAGAACCTTTTCAAATCATATAAAAAGGCATAGAAACGGTTTAAAAATGCGATTTGCTGCACTCGTTTAATTTTCTACTAGTTCTTGTTTTTATTCTTTTTTTTTACTTTATGTAGAAATCAGGACAGTCAGAGGAAGACCCATGAGTAAAACAACGTAAGAAAAAAAGAAAAAAAAAGATAACCGTAAACAATAAAGAACAAAGTCAGCTTGAGTTTCCACAACATACCCTCCCCTGTTTCTTACCCATTTAAAAACATATGGCAATTAGCAGACCGAGCGAGTAGTAACCAAAATTAAAACAAAAGACGAACACAAGCAATACAAAAGCTTGGGAGAAAAGTGAGCAAGGGAGGTCTGAATAATTTGTGATATTTCTAGAATTATTGCTGAAGGAAGCTGGTGCCTCTTACTATCCTTTTATCGGTTCTAGCACATCCAGCACTTGTTATCTCGTTTCAAATGTCTCTTCAGAGGGCTTGACATGACAGGCTGGCTGCGTTACGCGAGGAAGGGACAATAGTTCTGCAGTTCGGTTTCATTTCTCTCTATTTTCATTTTGATTTTGAGGGCTAGGGGCTGGACATCACAGTGAGCAGTGTCCGGAAGCGAGGTCCTCATCACAGTGTAAAAGCAGGGAACGTTCCCCATCCGCTCCTCGAGATCGTGTTTCTATCCCCAGTTACATTCCACACATGCCGTGCTGGATTCAAGAGGGTTTTATACTTATTTGAAAAACATCCCACATCCTAAATATTGATAAAAATGATTTGAATTTCAACAGTGTTCTGGGAGACCCACTATCACCTCTCCCGTTCTCCCAGGAAAGGCTGCTATTCCTATCTGCGCTGGTGGTGAAAGCCTTGTGTGCCATCTGGACCTGCTGGCTGTCGAACCACATGGTTTCCTGATCTGTTTTCCTCTGAAAGTGTATGGCTGCTTCCGCGTGGGGATCTGATTGAGGATAGACAACGTATAAAATGTACAATCGAAAATGTAGCATGCATTCATGTCTTAAAGCAGCCATTCGTGAATAACAAAATGGACTCAGCCTTGGTTCTGGAAGTCTCCGCAGAGATTTCAAAGTTGGATGCAAAATTCACTTTTAAATTATGTCTGCCTATAAATGTGTCTCAGTGTATGGACACGATCACACTACAATGATAAAAACCCATTCACTATTTTTTTTTTATCTACCAAAAAAACCTAAACGGTCTTAATTATCAACAGTTTAGATTTTTTAGGCCCCACTCACCACCGCTGGCGGGACACACACACACACACACACACACACACACACACGTTTGAGACAGTATGACTTGAAAATGTTTTTAAAAGAAATCCTGTGCTCACCAAGCCTGCATATTTTTGATCAAAAACACAGTAATATTGTTTTCATATAGCAATAATGATTTTTTTATTTCAGATTTTTAATTTATATTTTAAATGGTAACTCACTGCTGTGATGGCAGTGTTTTCAGTCTCACATTGTCCTTCAGAAATCACTGTAATACACTGATTAGCTGCTTAAACATTTCTTACTGTTGAAAACAGTTGTGCTGCTTAACAGTTTTCTGTAAACAGTCCATTTCCATTTTTAATGAATAGAAATGTCTAAAAAACAGCATTTGTGTGAATTATAAATCTTTGGATTCATTTACATTTTTTAAAGCCGCTTTTTAATAGTGCTATGCTATAATAGTAATAAAATCAAGAATCTTCCCAAAATCCAAGTAGTTTCATCAATCAGTTTTAGTTTCCAGAACCATGAGAGTTTCCCTCTACTGAGTGTGTCAGTATTTTACCGGTCTGAATTGGATCTCTCCTGTGGTGCGTCATCAGGAGTAGCACTACCAAGGATTCTCTTCCTGGCCTCTGCGTATTCTGCCTCTCGCTGAGCTAAGGATTTTACTTGTGGGGAGGGTCGAGTCTGCGTCACAGATGATCCTAAAGATCCATTACTGGAGGGTCGCTTTAAAATACGAATCTGAGGAGGGGGTGCTGCGGGGAGGGAGTCATCCTGGATTACGATCGCTGTCCTCATCGGAGAACGGCTTGAACTGCCACTTGAAAGTCTGGAAGAGCATCAAAAAAATTATTAAAGTGAAGCAAGCTACACTGAGCAAAATATGGGCTCGAGGGTGACAAGACATACCTTTCTTTCTGACTGATTCGAAGCTTTTCCTCTAGTCTCCTTTCCATTTCCTAGACCAAACGCAAAAAGTTAACGCCGGAAGAATACAGCATAAAGTAACATTATAAAACAGCACAGACGGGCCATTTCAAGGAGGGGCCTCTGAAGCAGCAGCAAGTTTTCAATTTCAAAGTTATTTATATATCCTTAGTGCGGTGGCTAAATTAATGACAGGGCCGAATTACAGAGTGCTGCTTGAGTAGATAGACAATATGAGGCTTTTCTAAACAGAGACTTGGGGAAAACGTTCAAGTGGAGGGAAAGGTGTTTACAAAACCTAATAGCTGGGGTGGTGTTGTTGCTGCCAGACAAACTCTGACACAGCCTAAAAAGTCTCACGATACATGATAACATTTAGCATGCTCTTTCTCTCATATATATATATATATATATATATATATATATATATATATATATATATATATATATATATATATATATATTTAAATTTGGCACTTAAAGAGACGCCATATGAATAATGAACTTAAACTAATTAACTTTTCATGTATGGACATATTAAAAAGAAATTTTCAACCAAAATAAAAATTCTAATTTTGTTGCGAAGCTACGAATTACGTTATTTTACCGAAAAAAACCGCACATGTCAGGCAGACTGACAATGACAGGAATGATTCGCTCTCGTTCTACTGAAGAAAATCCCCAAAAAACCGCAACGGAGACCGGTTTTTACATCATCTATTCTGCTCTACGGACGAGAAAAAGTCAGTAATGCGACTCACGTTTTTTCTTCTTATTTAAATGTCGAGTAAACAATTGTGTAAAAATTAAATCTACAAAACGATAGCATCGCAAACAAGATGCACACATCTGTATCCGAAAGTTACGCGAACATCGATAAACCTTCCATATTTCATCTGAATCTCTACGGATACTTTACTAAACAAAGATATGTGGATTTGCAGATACGCTGTCCCCGCAGTATACTTTATAACAGGACCCAAGACGAACTGAAAACTTGTGAAAACCGCCTGTTGACTGTCTGAATGGAGACTATCCCACCACGATATTCCGCTGCTCTGAAATCGCGTTTCCGCGTAAAACAAACTTATCAAATTTTAGACGTATCAAAAAGACACAGTCCCTTCCCTACGACACCCAACAGGTCTCGGCGAATTCGGCAGCCATCTTTGGTTTCTTACGCGGTGGCAAAGAAAGATTTCACCCTTTTTATTTATCAGAAGTTGCCCCGGCTAACTAGCATTAACTTAGTTAGCAGGCAGTTTCATTTCATAACGTTACGTCGTTTGATTAGAACACAAATTGTTTTGCGTGACACGCGAACGTGTCGCTTCACCAACTGGCATTTTCAACGTCGCCTCTGTTTTACCCTCTGGTTTAAAATAACAGATATCCCACATCTGATTTGGGACCAGTTTCCCTTTAACTGCGGCCTACCGCCCAACTCTAAATATACAGGCGTGCGATGAGCGCGCTAGCATGAGGCCGGTGGTATGAATCAGCCTAATGCTCCACGCGAGGCTGTCTACGTTGAAAAGAAGCAAGAATGGAAGCAAGAATGAAAGCGCAGCTATTGCATATTTACCCCGCTATCGGCGGCCTCTTCCCAACTCTCGGCGACCTCCTCATCATCCATGTTTTCCACTCTTGGCTAACTAGGGGCTTCCCTCAGTCCACACGCTAACGCACATTTTCCTTCTACAGCGTCAGAGAGTCGTTTAGTGAGGCGCATTGGCGCCATCTGCCGCAGGGAGGACAGAGTCGCCATGCTGGAACGTGTGGACGTCAGAAATTCATTATAAAAATGGCAAAAATCATATATATAGCCTCTATTTCTATATATAGGGTTTGACGTTAACACCAACCAGCCCGCCATATGTGGGTGGCTTTTTTCAGCAGTGACGGGTAGCAAGGTAATGGCGGGTTGGTTTCATATACAGTAACAGAGAGCAACATCAGAGAACAGCAAGCAGTTTAACTGTTCAGGACAAATAATTAACAACTACCATTAAAAAAACACGACTGTGGACATTCAGGTAAAAACACACAGTATCAGATTAATGGAATGTAAACCTTTGTACAAGAACTTCTTCTATTCTTATTTTCTTATTTACATGTAAACATATTTTATGTGAAATATCTTATGCAGGTCAGTACTAAATACAATAAAAATATACAGCCTGCAAATGCGATCTCCGTTGTGCTGACAGACCATTGTAACATCGTAACCTGGAGTACCTAAAGACTGCCCGCAGACTCAATGCCCGGCAAGCTAAATGGCCGCTCTTCTTCTCCAGATTCAGCTTTACGGCCAAATATCACAGCGGTTCTAAGAACACTAAGACAGATGCCTTGTTATGGTAATTTGAGAAAGACTCTGAACCCAGCTCACCCGAGAATGTAATTTCACCAGCCATCATCGTTTACCCTATCCAATGGGATATTATTTAACAAGCCAACGCTGAACAAGAGATACCCCCAGCCTGTCCCCTAGATAAATTGTTTGTACGGGAAAACCTTCAATAGGGGTCCCCAGTTCACGTCCCATCCCTGGTCCACCTTGTTCGAAGCACTGGAGTTTAATGTCAGTCTCACCTCCGGGTACCATCCAACGGGCAAGCAGAGAGATTTCTCCAGTACTACTGCAGTCGGAAACCAACAGGATTGGAGTTATTTGATGTGGGCCGAATACGCTCATCCTGCCCAATGGGTAAGGCTATCTGTCTCCAACTACCATGCTGCAAGCTCAGTCCCAGGTACGTGGGTCCATTCCAAATTATTTGCCGAATTATCCCAGTTTCTTTTGAATTGGCATTACCTAATCATTATCGGGTTTCTTCCAAATTCCATGTCTCACTCCTGAAACCCGGTCCTGACGGTCCTGAGGAGGGGGACAGGAGGTGCAGGGAAAGGAGGAACCCCTGCCTATTTCGGTGGAAGGTGAGGAGCTCTATCAGGTGCGAGAACCTCTGACACTTATTATCTGGGCTGCTTAAGCTCATTACAAAGTCTTGTTTTGCCCCAGTGAACATTTCTGAGTGTTATTCCCTTTTTCTGCACTGCCTATCGTTGATAATTCTGCCTGTCCCCATTGCTGCCTGCCCTACTGACTTGAATATCTACCACTGATATTGACCACTTATTGAATTTTGTTTTGTTCTACTAACATATGCGTCTATCATTAATAAAGCTGCAAATGGTTGTTATTGGTGTGACTGGGTGTTTAACCACTTTTGATTTACTGCTGTCATGTCAGATTACCACAAGGACAGAATAGGAAGTAATGATTTAACACAAATATGAGTAACTCAGACATTTTTTTTCTATCATGAGAATTATGTAAAAGATTCGCCTTCTCAGAACGACACTATTGATGACCTCAATTAAAGCGACATCCTGTGATCACAGAGATTAAGACTAATGCAACATTATCATTATTTTAAGACTTCCATTAAAAGGGCCAGTGAAAAGACGATGATGGACAAGAGATCATGTGACCAAGAGATCATCATGATGTCAAGATATCAGTAGTCTGCACCAATACCAGTAAATACTCAAAAAGCAAGTATGCAATTGAGCATTTTTACCCCCTAATGTATTTATTCTTGGAAATTCTTTGTTATCACACTAGACGGCGCTCTAGTAATACAGTAGGTCTTTACAAAATCTTTTAATGAGTGAAAACAGAAAACAGTCATCAAACAGAAAGTGAATCATAAACCAATGACATTTGGAATAACAAACTTACTATTGCTAAAGCAGCTTTACTTTATATATATATATATATATATATATATATATATATATATATATATATATATATATATATATATATGTGTGTATATATATATGTGTATATATATATATATATATATATATATATATATATATATATATGTATATATATATATATATATATATATATATATATATATATATATATATATATATATATATATATTCATTTATTTTTTTACTTTTTTATGGTAATACTTAGAATATGGAATAATTATGTACTATTAACTATGACTTTATTATTTACTATTCCTAATTTGCTGCTCAAAACAGGCTACTTGTTAAGTTTAAGTATTGGGTAGGATTAGGGAATTAGAATAAATTCATGTAGAATAAGGCATTAATATATGCTTAATTACTACTAATAAATGGCTACTATTCTAGTAATATGCAAAATGACCCTAAAATAAAGTGTTACCGTTTTAATTTAAAAAGATAAATGTATGCACATAATACGAGTAAATATTTAACTGATTAGTTAATACTCAACATATTAGCATGGAATGAGAAACGCAAATCCGTGTTTCGTTGCATGCCTGGAGTTGTTTGTGAACAATAGAAGAAGAACAATAGAGTAATTCATGACAGCTTCAAAACGTACCTGGAGCAGAAAGTAAACACTCGAAATGGTTCTTTATTATGACAGCAGCAGGTATGAAACCCGATTTTAAAATGTGTATTATAACCAAATATAGCTAACTATACCGATTTACAGCAGGCGATCACGTGTCCCCGGGTCGGAAGACGGAACTAGCTTCTCGACTGAATAAATAGTTATCCTAATCCATCACTGAGGTGATACGTAAATGTATTTTTTACAGACGTCCATACAATCACCCTTCCGAATCGGGCTTTCACATATTTCACATATAAATCTCGTTATAAATCAGAATGTGTCCAAACCTGTTGTGCAACAACAAAACGCACGTTCGCCGCCCGTTTCGGTCCAAGGTTCTCAAGGTATAAAAAATTAAACAACGGCTTATTTTCTCCTAAGACCGCTTAATTGTTTCGTTCTGTAGTCTACTGCTAAATCGTTTAATACGTTTTAACAACATCAGCTCTAGTACGTGATAATAAACGTCCTAGCGAGCGAGAGATGAAACGATTAGACACGGAGCAACAGTTATTAAAATGCTTATATGCTTAATCTCAGCTCATTTTAAGGAAAGTATGGATGGAACAACGCGCGAGAGGTTGAGTCAAATTCAAGGTATTCCTTTACTAGAGCGGATGGTGAAGTACTGGGCGAGAGTGGAGGAGTTCCAGGCGTCAAATGAGGATTTGCTCATTGCCACCTATCCTAAAGCAGGTACAGAAGAACGAAAACAGCACGGTAAAACCACACAGTGCAATCCGAATAATGCAATCATCTTGTCTTTAAAAGGAACTACGTGGACGCAGGAAGTAGTGGATGGCATCCTGAACGAAGGAGATGCTGAAAAGTGCCAGAGGGCGCCCACTCAGGTGCGCATGCCGTTCTTGGAAATGACTGCTCCCGATGGATCCAGCTCCGGTATGTTTTAAAGAACCAATCTCTGATTAGCAACTTTAAACATATTGTCTATATCGTATACATTAAACAATAGATAAATGAATAAACAAACTGTATCGTTATAGGCATAACTAAACTGGAGGTTATGGATCCCCCTCGTGTTATCAAAACTCATCTTCCCGTCCAACTCGTGCCTCGTTCTTTCTGGGACGCTGGTTGCAAGGTTGGAATTTTAGTTTTCATGGGCTGTATTGAAAAATGCAACATTATGTGAATGCCAAACCCACCTTCGTTTCCCCGTAGGTTATATACATGGCTCGTAATCCGAAAGACACTGTGGTTTCATATTATCATTTCGACCGCATGCATCTTAACCAGCCGGAGCCTGGCCCTTGGCCACAATATCTGGAGAAGTTCATGAAAGGGCAATGTAAGTCACGCTCGCTGCGCTTAGACTGTTCACTAAAGACATGAACCTGTTTTGTGTAAAATGTGAATACGCTTAATTATGATAGCTTAAATTAACTCCTAATGACTGATTTTTTTTTTTCAGTGGGTTGGGGATCCTGGTATGACCATGTTAAAGGATACTGGAAGGAAAGGCATAACAAGAACATCCTTTACATATTCTACGAAGACATGAAAGAGGTCAATCAGCTTTCTACAAAACATAGGCTATTTTTGTAAAAAAAAAAAAAAAAAAAAAAGAGTAGTTCAGCCAAACTAATTCAGTTTGCTGATAATATACTCATCCTCATTCAAATAAAGATGTAGGCTGTTTCTTCATTTGAGCAGATATGAAGAAATGTAGCATTACTTCACTTGCTTACCAATGGATCGGTTAGAATGAGAATCCAAACAGCTGATAAAAACATCACAATAATCCACAAGGAGTATACGCAAGCTGCATGTCTGTAAAATCGAATCAATAATAAAGTTGTTTTTAGCTTCAAACCATAGTTTCTGTCTGAAACAGACAAAGTCCTCTACCCATATTATTGCTTTCTCCAGTTAAAAAGAAATCTTGTCTGAATTAGAAGAGATACATGCACAGATCAAACACTGGTTACAAACGCAAAAGCTGTTTAGATTGAAGTGATATAACACAAAATGTTCTTATATCTACATTTTGAATAAAGCTACTTTTTGTTTTTGGGTGAAGTATACCTTTAATCTATATGAGTCTATATGAAAAGTCTGAGTATTTGAGTAATTTGTATCATTTCATTTCAGGACCCTGTTCACGAAGTAACCCGCATTGCTCAATTTCTCAGAAGGCAGTTACCAAAAAGTACAATAGAGGATATTGTGCAGATGACCACATTTTCAGCTATGCGAGAAAACCCCATGGCAAACTACTCGAGTATCCCAGATACAATCTTTGATCGCACAGCCTCGGAGTTCATGAGAAAAGGTGATTTTTATGCATTTTATTTTAGAAACTATTATTGTAATGAACCGTTTAAAGGTTTTCAAAACCTCTGTTTACTTTGTTTTATAGGCGAGGTTGGCGACTGGAAGAATCACTTCAGTGCAGAAGAGGACGTTGCATTTGAGGAACACTATCGCAAAATAATGTCTGATTGTCCTGTTCCAATACGGTTCACAATATGAACTAAATAATTTCCTATTATTCCTATATAATTACTATTATTAATTTTGTAATCCTATGAATGTTTCTACTTTGTACATTGCACATTGCTGGGCAACAAACTGTAATATTAATGTACTACTCTGGATGGGTGATAACTGTTGACTGTTCAAAGCTCTTGAATGCAGCGTAAAGTTCAAGTCCCCTTGTAAAATGATATCAGTAAACGGAAATTAAAATAATCCCCAGCAGAGGGCAGAAATGTAATGTTTTTTGTTTTGTTTTGTTTTTTTTAAATTTCATATTTTTACCGTTTTGAATAAGAAACGGGGCTCAGAAATAAATATGACAATAATAAAATAGATTCAAACTTTGTGACTGTAGAAAGAAATCATACAGTTGTAAAAACCGAGCAAGGCCTAAGTGACCTTTGAGACTGTGCTACCAAACCTCCAACAGATCTGCACTTGATAAAGGTTACACTTGCATGAGGTTCGCAAACGACGCAACTGAAAATAACAAAATAAGGTCAGTAATATTGATTATGTTGATTTGTTAAGATTTAGTTTCGTGTGTGTCCAATTTGACTAGTATCTATGTAAACAAATCATTGGCGCATTAAACAATTTCTCACTTACATAGGCATGTTGTCCTTCATTTCCCGGTTTCTGCCAAGTGTTCCTACTTGGCTAATTCCAAGTGCTATTCCTCTACATAATGTTTTACAAGGTAAATATATTATTCATCTTTTGGTGTAATCTTGCCCTGCATTGTGATTGTTCTTTGATGAAAACAGCTTCGTCCATTTCAAATGTTGACTACTGTAAACACACACACAGATTGATAACTGAATATCCTGGAGTTTGTTTTTGGATGAGCTAGAAGAATTTTTCTTGAAACCCTTACAAGCAACATAATGGTGATGTAGGTGCACTTTGATATTTTCTGAGGCTTTCTGAACGCAAGATTGAACTAATCTCCGCAATTCTGGAGAATCTTTGGCCACTCGAACCCTCCTCCTCAGCGTGCATTAGGACAATATAGACCCGCATCATCTTCCAGACAGATTTGTAATATCTTTAGTTGATTGGAACGTCTTAATTATTATCCTGATGGTGGAAATTGGGATTTTAGCTATTTTCTTACAGACTCTTTCTATATTTGTGAAGTTCACCAAACGTTTGCTCTATATCAGAACTGTATTCTTAGGTTTTACTCTTTGTGATTAATGATTAAGGGAGTTTGTCCTTTGTGTTGCTCATATTTATAATCCTGGACAGTTTCACCCTCCTTGTCAACCTGGTGTGACAGACAAAAATCTAATATGAATAAGAATATTCTTCAGAGATATTTTAATCATAAGAATGTCTAGGGGTATAATTGTGGCTGTTGTGTGCTGCGAAAAATATTTATTTCCTAATGGAAATCCACTTTTTCTTTTTTAGATTAGGTTAGATTTGTTTGAAGTTTGTTAAATGAAACATCCTTCTTTTCACAGCCTCTTTGATTATATTTACCAAGGGCATGAATAATTTTGATCACAACTGTGAGTATAAATATACAAATATACAATCTTGTGTATTGTGTTAATTACAGGGCTCGTGGGTGCTTGTGGAATCAGTGTTCTTCGTGACCTCTTAAGAACGTACTTGTTTGTTGAGGCACAGAGGTAAAATTTATATGTGCTATGCAACCCGTATGGCTCTATTAACCCATGCAATGCATAGATTTTTAACACATCTATAAAATGATTAAATAAGATAAAGCAGTTTTTGTTTTGATGTTTTTTGTACATTTCACCTGTCTGTTCATTTAAGTATCGCAGATCCTGAAACAGATATAAAACAACGGAACAGACTAAATGGTGGACTAACAGAGAAAATGCAGTTCTGGATCCTAACAGCGGTTCTTTCAGTTGTGGGGTCTCGCGTTGCCTCGCTGATAGTTTTGGAGTTCACTCTTAGAGCCATTTCGGCAAGGATCACAGGAAGATCGGTATGAGCATCATTTATTTGTGACATTTAATGCATGAGCATGTTAACTCGATTTAATTGTAGATGAAATGTTCTGTTTCTTTTTGTTTTAGGACTCAATTATCGACCCACTGTTACTGCTTCTCATCCAGTGCCAGTTCTCATTGGGCTGCGCATTAACCTGCAGCCTCAACTTCCTGCATGAGGGGGCGCCGCAAGGCTGGCTAAGCCTCCTCCTTTCAGTTGGACTGAGCTGGTTCTTGGCAAGCCGATGCGGCAGAGTATGGCGACATGTAAATACAATGTATCCAATACATAGCACACAGCGCTATTGTGGGCTTTGCATTGGACTATTAAACACTGCTGGTTCTATATTAGCCTGGCTCTGCAGTGCTCTAATTATAACTTTTAGTGTATCGGGAATTGCTGCTATATCAAACATAAACCAGCACTTTCTATCAACCACTGAGGCTCTGAGATTTTGGACCCCACTCACAATCTGCTACTCTCTGCTGGTTGTGTACATGAATGGTAAGACGAAACAAACGGCAAAATGCAATGGTTTTCATACAGTTCTATTCACTGCAGTTTACTTCAAATGATTTCATTGACATTGATTTTAGTATAACCTAAATCAATTAAACCATTCTTGCTGAATAAAAGTATTAATTCACTAAACAACGACATCAACAACATTTGAACAGTATTGTACATATCACATACAACTGGCCATCCTTTGAGTCTAATCATGAGTATGTAATCAATCTTTCAGAGGATCGGCATCATCCGCCTGGCCAGCAGATTCTCAATACAGTTGTTGTGCGACTGGGTGGGCTTTTTGTGTTACTGATTACAGTTGGCAGCTGGTCGGATGTACTCCATGTTCTGATCTGCTTCACTGGTGAAGCTGCGTGCCTGTTTACATCTCAAGACCTTTTGGAAGCCATATATCAGGTTAGAACTAATAATTGATTGGACTTGGTATTCCCCAAGGTATTCAATAGAGGCGAATTTGTGATAAAGTGTAATAACATACTGTATTTTCACAGAATGTCACCTACGTGCCTAGGGGCCCATTAAAAAGACCTGGAAATCGGGAAGAATTAAGGAATTTTGAAAGGAAACTGGACTAGGCTTGGATGAAAACAAACTTGACCTATATATATATATATATATATATATATATATATATATATATATATATATATATATATATATATACCTCTGCAAAATACAATCTAGGTTGTAAATATTAAATATTTAAGAGATATGTGCCTTTCAGTTCCTAAATATTTAAAGCCAATTTCATGCCTTACAATTTCAAAACATTTAAATGCCTTCCAATATAATAAATATAGCTATTCAAAATTTGTATATATATGGTGAATTACATTCCCACTACACCTCTCTCTCTCTCTCTCTCTCTCTCTCTCTCTCTCTCTCTCTCTCTCTCTATATATATATATATATATATATATATATATATATATATATATATATATATAGATAGATATATGAAGCAAGCATTATTCATTTTATTTTTAACGGTAAGAAATTTGTCCAGGGCATTATAATAAAGACAGCTAACACAACAAAAACAGTTAAAAGCAGCAATTAGACTGACTAAATAATTGCGTCTTATCTTTTAGCGTTTTGAGCACTGTAACAGTTTAGTTCCGTCGATCCCTGGGAAGCAGCCAAGCCCTAAAGAAGTTAAACTGAACTTGAACCCGAAATAGCTCCGCTGGAAACAAAATGGCCGCGGCACCGTCTTTCTTTTGTTGTGCAGGGTTTTGTCTACACCGGGTTATGCTCAAAATGGCGTCATATTTCAAAGAACATTCTTACGATAACTGGCGCCAAAAATTAACAACTGAACATTCAAGAACATCGAGTGTGTGATCTGTTTATGACGCGTAAGTCGCTCTGGTATGCAATCTGTACGTGTTTAATTCTCCACGGTGGGGCTGCCTCAGGACGTTTTAAAGCGCTCAAACAAAACATTTCTCTTAAAACGCATTCCACATTCTTTCGCCTTTTTTGTTTACAATCCCGTAGTTTCCTCTGTCGAATAAATACATTAATTATTCTTATCAATTTAGTGAAGCAATACGTGTCTTCACGTCCTCAGAAGTTTGCCACACCGTCTTGTGTTTAGGAGCAAGCAAAAAAAGAACATTTGTTGTCCAAGTATCCAGGGGATTCATTTATTGTATAACATACAACATTGTTTAGGCCTAAAGTGCGTTTTTTTGTACATCCAACGTGCAACCAATCCCAAATCCAATCCCAAAAGAACTGTCAAGGCATTACATTTTATTAGTTGTGTTCCATAAATAATACGGATTTAGGCAGATCCAGAAAGTCCGTGCAATTCCAGTAGAAGCTCAAGACTGAATCTGAAGAGTAGATCAAGATCCAGTTTGAGAACCTGCTCCACCTCAGTACAAGTTCCAGAATTTTCTGCCACTCAGAGGGTTTGCGATCGCTCTTTGTCAAAACTCCGTGTGGGCGTGAAAAGCGCACGCGCGATTCATCCATTGCGGTCCCTGTTTTGCCGCATTCTGGCGCATGCGTGGACCGAATCATACGCCTCGTGCATAGTTGGAAAACAGACAAATGTTTGTTTTAATAAGGAAACGTTACATGATTGGGCATTATCTTGGGTGTTTCTCCGAGATAGCGTTTGTTTGCCACAATAAGCGCGTGATTAATCGTCGCCTTTATTCACATTTTGGACGGTTGATCCTAATTGTTATCACACAATACTGTCGTTAATTATTAAGCTTACATTCGAGGTGACGCTTGTCTTTACAATTAACTAATCATGCTAAAGACGTCGCCTTTGTGATTAAGACTGCGAGATGTCCGACTGCTAATCTCCCACAAACACAGACGGAACTGTTATTAGAGAGTTGACTAAATGAACTAATTCCCCCGGGTACATAGGATCCATGTCTTTTGTTTTGATTTGTGAGTCGTATATAAAACAGACTGTTCCCACCTGGGTTTTAGGGAAAACAAATGGATGTGCAAACGTATACAAAGCAGCAGTACTGAAGCTAACAATACTGTCAACACCGTCCTGCCGCTGACTCACGAATAAAGAGTTTGCGGTAAACCACACGTCTCGTACATTTTACGCCTAAAAATTGCGATTAACTTGCATTTTTTAAAAGTCACGTTCCACAAACAGGCCGCCGAATGTCACACTAAAGCAAAGGCAACCGAGTCTGACTTTTACCTTGCGATCTAAACCGAGGCATTAATCCGCCGTGTGTGCACATTTGAACACTTAGAGGTGATTTACAATAAAATACGGCACGTCCGATGATTTGATCCATGTGGTATTCCGAAGGCTCATTGCATATGCGCGATCTCGTCATGAACCGGAGCGCGCTCCTCGACAGCAAGGTTGAGGCTCTCGTAGTCAACACAGCTTTCAAGTGCAAGCGGGTCCAATCGTAGTGTCGAGTCAGAGGAACTACTCGCCCACCGTAACACACATTCAGCCGGATTTAACTCAGTAAAATCTTCTGTATGATCGGGGGACACCAAAACGCAGTATGGTCCGGGAAACCAGACATTTATGGGTGGGGAATTTACCAGAAAATGTACGAGAGGAAAAAATTATCGAGCACTTCAAACGGTAAGTGACGATTTCGCCGAGAGCGAAGACAACATCCAGCAATGTGCTCCCTTCGTGTGTTTGGGGGGGGAAACAATAGCAGCGCACCGGTGCTGAGTTAAACGCCTCGAACGTGTGCCACAACTTTCGCGGCAACGCTGCTATTGAGTTGGCTTGTTTGGGCTCACTTAACGTACGCAGGCTAACGTCGGCGAGTTAGCTTTCGAGAGTCGCAGTCGTCGCTAGGTTGCTAATTAGCACGGAGGGTCGCGTACAAGCGCGTTACTTGCGGCTGCGTTACCGCTGGCTTCGGCTCGCGTTAATTTGCGACCCAGATGACAGTAGCGCTACTGAAAGGTAGTAACCTTTGTTGCTTGGCGGTTGGGGAAAAAAAACACACCGCGAGCGAGCTGAATGGGCTGAACGCTGTCTGTACTACTCAAAAGCATTACAGCGGGTGTTGTTTTGAGCTCGGCTCGGATGTCACGAATGTCAGGCGAGCGGTGACCGTCGGCGGCTGCATCTGGGAGAAGGCAAACAATAGCAGACGAGTTTTTGTTTGGAAAAAGCCCAGCACCAACCTGCAAACGACCATTTATGTTAGCCTGTGAGCGTGTGGCGACAGTTCCTATTTCTGCACCAATAGGACGTTCGCTTAAGTTGTCAGCCAGAAGTTTGTGTATGGCGGTGAGGTGAATATGCTCGCATACGTTGGCTGTTTTGTTTAGTGTGGCGGCAAGGCATGATATTCAATGTTAAAAAAAGAAGCACCTAGCGTTCAAAGCCACCCACGTACCCTAGGGGTTTAATGTCTATTTCTCACCTGGATGGATTCGGGTAATGCGAGGTAGCCTTTCGTTTTTATAAGTTACAGCCTGGCTTTTTGTGGAAGGCGTAACTAAATCAGAATAAAATGGTTTGTTGGAACCAAATGGTGCGAATCTGTCTTTATCTGGAACAGCTTGGCGAGATTGCTCCCTCAGCAGTGACATCGCTGGATTACACCAACACATATGGCTTTAAAGTCGGTTGCTCGATTGTTTGTAGCATCCCAAAACATAAATTACTACTGCATACATCTCTATAAAAGGTCGGCTATGTAAATATACAATGCGTGCATGCAGTATAGTCACGTAAAGCGAAACTGACGTTACATCTCAAGTCTAAACTACATGTTTGTTTATATCGTTGCAAAACGATCGCTATAGTATCGCCCAGCTCCATGCGATGGAGGTATTATAAACACAACCTCATGTGTTTTCATAAACTCCCTTAAATAACGTTAAAAGAGCTGTACGTACTGAACTGGCTCGACCAAAGGCTGTATAACGACTTTATTGACCGCATCCATTACCTACACGTATGGAGTCTGTCAGTCACACATTGATACGAATAAAATCAAAACACACATGGGGTAGTCGTTGAAAAACGCAGTTGTGATTGCACTCTCCGTATTATTGTTTTCGGCTGGCCTGTATTCTGCTAGGGATGTTTAGGGTGAACATCATAATAATGCATGGCAAGATATTACTTTGCGAGTCGAGCACACAGGGAGGCAAGACACTAGTATGAGGGGAACCTGCATAGGAGATCTGTGTATAATTTATTCATTTTAGACCAACCGCTTTGTTGTCTCAACGGTAGGCTTTTGTTCACATGCCGGTCTATTTAGATTTGAATTGTGGTAATAACGGTCGCCCCTTTGAATGGGAGCTAAATTGAAACACGCTCGTGCTCAATTGTGACGGGGTATTAAAGAAGAGAGAGTTTTCTGTCGCACACAGGAAATACACGCAGATATAGATGTACGCGTTTGTGTGCTTGAATGGAGCAC
The DNA here is from genome assembly GCF_018831695.1 of Puntigrus tetrazona. NCBI lineage: Eukaryota > Metazoa > Chordata > Actinopteri > Cypriniformes > Cyprinidae > Puntigrus > Puntigrus tetrazona. Next base: position 13,995,637 of record NC_056721.1, on the reverse strand, counting down.
GTTCGTGTGCCCCGAAGTGATTTGCGCACGGTGTCTGTCAAAGCTCAGGTCAGTGCGGCAGAGGTACTTATTGAAGATGGGGGACGCGAGAATGAATAAGCAGTGTGAATAGGTTTGTAAAATGGCGACTGAGATTGTGTAGTGAGTGTGAGAACTGGTGTGTCAGACAGCTGCTCACCTAGGGCACCCATTTGAATGGCCATTGTTTATTACACGTTTTCATATTTTGCTTACCAGGTGTCGTTTTAACCCCCATGTGCAAGTGTCGTCTGTTTACGTAGGTTTTGTTTATTTTGATGATTGACGGCACATTAATGTGTGGTATATTTTTTTACAGAGCACCACATTTAAAGAATTGCACCGTAAAAAGTCTTGTGTTTTTATTAAACTGGTGTTGAAAAGGTAAATAGAGCAGATCAAAACATCTTAATTACTTTTCAAGCCTGAATGATTTGACAGGACTATGGTATTTGACTGAATTATGGCGTTCGCATATTGTGCAGCAAGATGCTGTTTTGCAATTCTGTGGTGCACCAGAAACAGGCCATCAAAATCTGATATTTTTTTTTTTTCTGTCATATTTATTGGATGTATTCAAATGAAAGGAGATATTACTGGCATATGGTTGATGCTACTCATACAGTGGTACGTTTTTGTGTGATGATGCAGAAGGCAGGCTGTTTTTATTTGAATAGCCTTATTTACATATTGCACAAATGACTGGCATGCAGGTTTGTTTTCACTCATGCTTTTTTACCATCTAATCTGCCCTTTGCAGACTGGTAATACATATGATGTTTATTCATATCAGTGTAATTAATGCATTAATGCATTTGTGTTGGCGACAATTAAATACCTTTCCTGCTATTTTTTTTTTTTTGCTTTTTTAGGTATGGACGTGTGGAGAGTGTCAAGGTGCTCCCGAAACGTGGATCGGAGGGTGGAGTTGCAGCTTTTGTGGATTTTGTGGACATTAAGAGTGCTCAGAAAGCTCATAATTCTATCAACAAGATGGGAGACAGGGACCTACGCACCGATTACAATGAGCCAGGAACTATTCCCAGTGCAGCTCGAGGCCTGGATGATAGCCTGTCCATAGCCACTCGTGGGCGGGATGTTTCAGGGTTCACAAGGGGGGCGGGGGGCCCTGTGTATGGGCCCCCTGTGTCACTCCACAGCAGAGAGGGACGCTTTGAACGCAGACTAGACGGGTAAGTGGACATAGTTTTTCTGAAGGCAGGGGGACCATTCGTTTCTTGTAACTCATCTCTCCCTCCCAGTTATTTCCGTCATTAATTGGGCTAATTTATTGTTTTGGGGGCGGGTGACATGAGGGAAATTAAGAGAACACACTGGAGGGTATTAATTTGGGCATCACCGTTTTGATGGTTGAGGTCTGTCATCACTCACCGCGTAAAGCGAACCAGTTTGAAGTTTGTCAAAGCATGGTGAACATGCACCGAAATTCATTATCATTATGTAGAGATTAGCGTGCCTCTGCATGGGGATTCTCTCAGAGTTGGATATCGCTGCGAAGAGAATCCAGGGCATGATTCGGATATATCAAAATATTCCGGGATTTCTGGAAGCGAGAGCGAATCCGTGACCGCGGCCTTACCTGGAATTGCCCTATTCTGGAGTACTGTACCGCCCAAGGTGGATTAATGGGTTACGTCATGTGTTTTTGCTCTGTTATTGTAACACGATTACGGTGTTGATCAATTAAGACCCATTGATTGGTAATTGGATTATTGAAATGGGTGGTTTAGAAATCAGTTCTTTCCATTCCATGATCTGGAGCACTCTGGATGGTATTCTCTGGATTCTTAATCACACTGGATTAATACTACCCAATGACAAAGGATGTTCTATCACTACGGTTTCTTTTCTCTTTTTTTTCGGGATTATTTGTGGTGTTAGGGTTTGCCTTTTAATTACATGGGAGACTTCTGCCATTGATCAACATGGTAGAATGTGACAGAAACGCAGTGAGCAAATCTCTTTATTTATCCATTACTTATTTCTAGACCATTTAAGTTCATTTTTGCTTTTTTCCCTAAATGCCAAAGAAAAAAAATTGGATTTAAAGTAGCATTTGGTTCAAATACACAGAAGAAAGAACTGATTTTTGGATCCACACAGTAAAGCATGGAGGTATTGCTATTGTGGGGCTAAAGACATCTCAGTTTGGATGTGAAATATACCACTGGATTACAAAGCCCCATAATGGATCTGGGACTACAGCAGACTTTGGATACACTACAATTAAGAAGAAAGTCGGTTTCTCCTAATGGACTATTCCAATGCCAATGGATTATTGATCTCTTTTTTTTTTTTTTTTTTTTTTTCCAAACATCAATGAAGATTCCACTGGGATTTGTAAAACACTGATCGAATGCCCATGTTTTCAGAGTTGACTTGGATTATTATCATTCACAGCAATTAGAACATTGGTACCTTGTTCTGTTGGGATATCAGTAAGGAGGTGGTGGGATAAGATTCCAAATAACTGAATCTATTTTTTTTAAATGCACTGAAGAGGGATCTAAAAGTAAAGAGGCATCACACAGAAAATTTTTACATTTTCATGTTTTCAAAAATCTACAGAGACATTTCGCTTCAAAGGACTAATGAAAATAAAGAACACAAGTAAAGTTGTGTGAAGAACAACATTATGGATTTATATTTTTGGACTTCTTTCTCCAGCCTGTTTTTGATCTGATGGGGATTTTTTTTTTTTTTGCACTGAACTGAGTTGGGCATTCTACCTCCTGACTTTTACCTCCATATGCTTTTCCCATATTGATATTGACTTATTTTTTAAGATGCATGGATTCTTTTTGGCTATTACGAACTATTATGTTGGATCCTGAAAGATAAGGATTACTTCGTTGTTTTTTTTTCTTACCATTTTTACATTCTACATTTTTAACCCCCTTTTTTGCTCACAAAGTTCTGTCTCCCTAAATTGTATTTGGAATTGTAGGTCGGGTTACCGCTGTCTGAAAAGGTTGGTATGTTCTGCCCTGTGTATTTTAGCTGTTCTCTAACCCCTAGTTTGATCCCCTGTCTTTTTTTCCATCTCCCACTAACAGATGTAGCTGTTAAACAGGCTGTTTTTAGTAGCTTGTTGGCATTTGCAGATTTTTACCTCACTTTGCTGTCCCTTTCCTGATTCTCACTCTTTTTCACACTCCCTGGCTTTTTGCCTCTCTGCTTTACCTACGTGAATAATTTGAATATTGTTTGAGGCTTTTCAAGAAAAAAAGGTTCAAATGACTTAAAAGAATACAGCAAAGCTAGCCAAACACATAACAGCTCTATGAAAATGGAGGAGATGGCAAATGAGCTGTGGAGTGTTGTGATGCAATGTGTCACCACTGTTTGTCAGTTCTTGTGGAAATTACAGGAGTGGACTATATGTACTGTAAAGGTTGATCACAGTCAAGTTACACAGCTGGCTTCGCTAAACAAAAGCATCTTTTTCTAACGAAAGCCAAACTTATTTAAATTAACTAGGTCAGATTTGTTGCAACATTCTTTACTATCACTCTGTAAGGACTAATAAATGCTTACTGTGGAGAAACTGCATCTTAAGCTTTTAATGGAATTTGGTCAGGTGTTATTTAAGAATTTACTTTTGTCTAATATATTGTGTAAATCTCCTGTGTTGCTTGGCAACCATGCAGTTATTAATGGCCACAATAATAGCATGTTTTATTATTATTAATAAATGTAACTGTTGGTAGCTCTGTTGCAAGATTAAACACTAAGTACATTGCCGTTCCTTATAAAAATTCTTATTAATGCATTAATATTAATGTAATGTAATTGACATAACTTCGTAGGTTAGGCTATTGGTTATTAATACTTTCTTTTGCACAGTTTTACTTTCTTTATTCAAGTTTTGAAAAAGTAAATAAAAAACATTTTTCTTTGGAATATGATCATTTGTGTAAGGTTAAAAACCCAAAGGTTTATCATTGTAGAATATTAAAAGGCTGGCAGGTAGATTGACTCATTTAGAACTGATACACGTTCAATAAAATTAGCACAACTCATCAGTATAAATATGTAATATTTAATGTTTATTTAAAATGTATTCATATCACTGCTTTTCCCCCTCAGTGATTTAAAAATATATGCAGGTTTTTGACTCATGACAGGGATGTGGAATGATTGCAGTTGTTTTAATTGGTTTAAAAAGGGCTACTGAATCTGAAAGTCTTGAAGTCTTTAAAAATGGCTATGAAAGTGAAGCTAGGATAGAGCTTAGCATGTCGTGGCATCGTTTTAACCCATTCCTTTTTGCTAGGGTTTATTTTGTTCCTCTATAAAAAAAAACAACAAAACAAGACATGGCTTAAAATCACTCTCCACATGAATCATTATTCTACAGCCTGACCAGAACAAATGATGTTGGAGCGTATTATTGTAAAAGACCTTTATTCCAAAATAATGAGTTTTTATAACCTGTGGCTTTGATTTTATACTTTGAGAATGACTTCATTGTATTCATGAAACCTCATTCCTTTTAGTTAATTAAATCATAAAATGAGGCAGTAATAAGCGGTTATGTCATTCTATCATATAAGGGAAGTAGGTTGTCTGGAATTTCTAATTAAATGATACTTGCTTTATTATATTCATGGTAATACAGAAGAAAATAACTGTGTCTAATTGGTCATCTTTAAGTGTAATGTAAATGCGATTTCTCCGAAAAAAAACTACAAAAACAAAAAAAGGTTTTATGCATTAAAAAAAAATTAGTTCATTTTAGACCTTACTGCCATTTTAAAGTAAATGAATGTCCAGATTTTTTTTCCTATACCCTGTGTAACTTGGAATGTGACTGACCATGGCATGCATGACTTCTGTCATGCATTATTTTCTTCCCCTTTGTTTTCAGTATGGATTCAGTTTGACTTGAGAAATGCAAAAAGAGTAAACTGCAAAAGCAAAATCCCAAATGAATAAACAAAGAAAAAAAAAAAGTCCAAGTTGTCCTGACCTGGTATCAGTATTTGTATTGAATACTATAATAAAAGACAGTCCAAGACAGCATCTTTCCAACATGCACTTGCAGTCTATGTTTGATTAAATCACTCTTCAACGCATGTCACTTGACTCGTATGCCTGTCAGGGATGAAAATAACATTCATTTCATTCTTTCCATTTTTCTTTGCCATCCTCCATCCCTTTCCTTGTCATGTAGGGCTGCGGACGGTCGGGAGCGGTCTTACGATCACAGTGCCTATGGACACCATGAGCGTAGCAGCGGCAACAGCAGTAGTTTCGATCGCCAGCGTCACTACGAGACCGATTATTACCGAGACTCTAGGGACCGGGCCCTCAGTGGAGCTAGCGGGAGTGCCAGTTCTGCCAGTGGCAGCATTGGAGGCAGCTCGTCAGGGGCCAGTGTAGGTGTTGCAGGGAGTGCTGCAGGAAGCAGCGGTGCTGGTGGAAGCAGTAGCAGCGCTGCTGGAGTAGGAAGTGGCGGCTCGACACCGGGAGGCATTGTCTATTACGGTTCACGAAGCCGGAGCCCTACTCGTTTTGAGACTACAGAGACTCGCTATGAGCCCCGCGCCCGTGAAGCTTTTACGCTCGCCAGTGTGGTCCATCGGGATTTATACAGAGAAGAAAGAGGCAGACGAGGAGAAAGGACATACCACCACAGTCGCAGTCGTTCACCACACTCTTCGCAATCTCACAATCCATCACCACAGAGGCTGCCGAGTCAAGCAGCGCGGCCGGCACGCTCCCGCAGTGGCTCAGGATCCCGCAGTCGTTCCTCCAGCTCTGACTCTGTCAGCAGCACCAGCAGCAGCGGCAGTGGCAGGTAAGTGCAGTAAAGCATCTTGGTGCATCTCTTTAGCATATTGATGCCAGTACATTCAACATAACATCTTTATGCTCTGCCTGTCCGAAAAAAAAAAAAAAAAAAAAAAAGTCACACACTCTAATAATTTGTTGGAATGCCTTTAGCTTTGATTACTGCACATATTTTGGATATTGTGTAGTTGCGCAGTCTAGAAAATAATCACGCATTTGCTGGAATATAATGTGCATTTTATTTCATTTTCAAGAGCTTTCAAGAATGCCACAAGTTATTTTTGCAGTTTCATCAAAACATCATCTGTTAACCAGCTAGATAACATTATCTTTCTGAAAAATCTGCAGAATTTGCAACGGCGATGTAGATTTCACCACAGATCACAAATCAAACATTTAAGTTTTTCAAGGCATAAAAATGCATGTCAAAGATCTGCAAATGCAACATTTTTGGTGACAAAGCAGAACTTACTGAAAAAGGCAAAATTACGGTCCGGTCAGTTGGCCCAAAACTCCCTCACACTGGTCATCATTGTGGAGACATTGTTGCACTGCTTTTAGTACTTCAACTACAGTATTGTGTTTTGAAGAATATGTAAGAAATTATTCTGTGCTGTTTAAAATCAGCTTTACAACAAGAACAACTGCACATATTACAAGCATAGATGAACAGCCTACAACATAAAATTATAAGCTTTATAAAGTCAGTAACAGTAGTATTCAGGAGCAGGAATGTAATAATTAAGTGGAAAACAATGCAATATCACTAATTACATTAAACACCGATTAATCTTTGTTAAAGATTTGGTGTTCATTAACAGAGCAGACAGAAGTAGGTATTTCTAGGCTGCCGTCTCTTTAAGACTCAATGCACAGATTTGGTTTCTTTCTTAGTCCGCTGTATACATTAACTTAAGACATGGACATAACGCTCTGTGTTTACTGGAATACTTGCCAAAACGGGTATTTTCACATAACTTTGTGTGTATGTATCTATATGCGGTTGCCGTGATTTTGTCAAGATGTGATCCTGGATAAACATTTTTTGTTAACAAGGGTGTAGAAGCACCCAACCATGATCAAAACCTAAAACAGATATTTCCTGAAAGATTACCCCTTAAATCTAATTGGTTGATTGGAAAGTTGATCCAGGAACATCTTGTACTTGGTAAAATCACTCTCACTGGATGTAAAGAAAATGGCGTTTGAGTCCCGATTCAACTACTTCGTCATTTCAATGGTCTGAAATAGCTTGAATGTTTAAATTGGCAAAACAAAACGTATGCAAATGATAACTTCTTTATGATGGTTGAACATAACAGTTAATCCCCGAATCATGTGCGTGTAGAACCGTGGAGGCTGTCTATTGGACAACTATTTTCCGTCATTGCTATTTGTTCGAGCATCTTGACCAGCCTGACACAGCAAATTTGGCTTAACCAGTAGCTTGAGATTGAGTCACGACTATCTGCTAGGTACATAAATTGCATTTAAACAGCTCTGCATGCTCATACTTCAAAAAGATCTTTTAGAACTTGTACAGCCATTGATTAACCCTGTAAATTCATCAAAGCATGACAAAGGTGGTCATAGTTGGATATTTCTCAGTTGCTAAGTTGTTGATCTTTGGACTCAGTTCACATGCTCATGTAATGGCATGCGATAGCTTTTGTTTTTGGTGGTCTTGGTGATCCTCTAGGTTTTTAAGTGGTCGATAACAATGGATACTGATTACAAATGAAGTAGTTAGTCGGTAACAGTAAGCATACTTTTGTTGATATTCATTATTGCTTATCTCCCAGTCAATGTTTACTGTTTTTAAAGATGCTTGATGCCTGTTATTTTTGTATTAATCACTGGATGATAGTGCTGGGTGGTATGGCCAAAAACATTTGTTTTTGTTTTGTTTTTTAAATGATGCCGATTTAAATGTTTTTTTTTTTTTTTTTTCCTCTTTCCTTCTCCATGCATGGCCGAGTGTTAACCACATTTTTTTACTGACTGAAGTGAAAAAAAAACCTGCTGATTTACTCAGAATGCCATATTTTACTGTCACGCATGCTTTAACCATGCTTTTTTGTCTAATGCAGTTCACTGTCTGCATCCGAGTAACTCAAAAAATGGTGCTCATGTGTCCATAATTCCAAACAGTCAGTAAGCAACAGTTGCTTGGAAATGCTGTTTTGTACTCATTTACTGATGAATCTGTGGCAGTACGGGTGCTTCTCTTGGCGCTCTCTGCACAGAACAGATGCAGAGAGAGACGGCACTGCGCCGGGAGAGTCAGAGGATATATCCCTCACGGGATAGTACCTGCGACATCTTCCAACTGATCTATAGCTAAAGTTAAAAAAAAAAAAAAAAAAACTTTGTCAGTATGTATATTCTAAGGAAAAAACACTCAAATGGTCTAAAAGGTGCTAAATCTAGTGCTGAAGTGGCGCGTGTGTGTGTGTGTGTGTGTGTGTGTGTGTGTGTGTGTGTGTGAAACGTGGGAGCTGATGGCAGGGGGCAGTGAATATTTGTGGCAGAGTTCACATTCTACAGCTTCAGTTAGAACTTTCATGCCTAGTAACACATACACCTGTCCCTAACCACAGTGCAACAGTAAAAAGAGTATTGCGGCGTTTTAAAAATTCTTTTCATAAGAAAAATAAACACCGGTATTCAGTATTAACCAGTGTACCTTCCAGATGCTATAAAAAGAAACCAAAGATTTATTTTATTTTATTTTATTTTATTTTTTACTTACAATAAAGAATATTATGTTGAGCAACTTTCTACTCGATTGCAGTTCTTGGTCTTCACCCATTTCAAGTCGGTATGTAGTAGATGCACCTTTGGTCTGTACGGAAAGGTTTCTCTCACATGTGGCCACCGAGACCTTTCCTCAAGAAGTTTTTCTGTAAACTGATCAAGCTCAGCAGATTACATAAAGATTGTTGACCAACCTTTTGTTTATTCAACCCCTTAATAAATTTAGTACTTTGTTTGTGTTGTACTTCAATCAGTTGAATTTCTCAAACACACTGGTTATGTCCAACTATTTTTAGTATTTTAGTTAGTGACTTTATAATGTAAAAAACATTTATCATTGTTTATATAAAACAACAACTTGTTTTAAAATGTTTTTGAGCCATTTCTGCTCATTCTGTCCTGTAAAGCAACGAAACAAAAAAATGTCCAATGAAGGGAATACTTCTTATGCAAACATTTTATTTTATTTTTTTTGTCTTATTCCTGACCCAGTTACAGATTTGGCTTCGAGCGCTTTGAGTCGGCATATTGGGATGCCCTGGAGCACATATGTGTGTAAGCCATAACTGCTCTGGTCAAGCATTGCCCCTAGCAGGTTTTGGATTATAACTTTTATCTCTTTATCCTTGATTTTTAAAATGTAGGAAATGTTTCAAGACGAATATTTAATCCATTATAGATGACCATATCAAAGTAATTGATGTGGTTAAGTTTCCCCCTCTAAACATTTTGCTTTGAAGCCTATATAAATCTATTAATCAGTGCAATTCAGTTCTTTAATATTTGGTTTATTTTGTTAAAACTTTTATTTATGGACAGCATAAATACAGCCTGGGTAATCACTTGCATGTTATTGTTAAACAGCTGGGTGAAACCTAAATTCATAGTCGTCTTGGCCTGTACCTCTGTGCTGTCGACTCTTTATGACAAGGAAGTATATTTGTTGATACAGTGAATAATATGTACTAGTCAAGGTGCTTTCTCAATAAATCATTACGAGTTAGAGGAAGTAATTGGAAACCAGTTTTAATAACAATGACATCATATTTAAATGGTGCAAATGTAGAGAAAGGTCCATATTATTTTCATTTCATTAATTAATGACAACCCCAATGTTACAGAGACATGAAACTCTAAAGGGTTTTTCACACCAAGACAGATGTTTGGAGTGATAAACAATTTAAATGAATTCCAAAACAGCGTGAACATTCGCATGCCAAAACGGCTCTCTTGCCTCTCTGTTCTTGTATTTAATGTTGTTTAATAAATGGCAGATTTGCTAGTTGTGTCCCTGAATTCTTGTTTTCATAATTCAGCACATTTGCTGTTTCTTTAGTGCTTGTCTTTACAGAAAAATCATATGCAAACCATGTGTCTTGGTGAAAACAAGCCTTAAAAGCCTTAGATGTTGACTGACCTGCTTGAAGTTGCATTTTTTTCATCCTGTAAGGCTGACCAGGCTAGACACTGGCTTAAGGCATTGGGTCAGCCATCAATGACTGACACTTCTATATCATTTGTGTGCTAGATGCGTTTTGGGAGTGACTGACAAGTGGCCCTGTGGCTTTAGGACATCAACACAGACCTTCACTTGTAACGAGATGTGGTACATTTGCATGCCATAAATTCTTTAGAGACTGGACATAGGTCACGTTAAACATCCTTTTCTGCTTGTTTCTGTTCCCTTTTTACATGTTATTGCGAGGCCACACTGTTACTCTCTAATGTCTTTTGAAACCTTAAAAATGCCTTCATCTTAGACACAGCTGTTTCATGTGGATCAGCCACACGGCAAATTGTGTAAGTAATCGTTAAGTAGTAGGAAACACCAAAAAGCTTCCCAGGGATTGAATCTTAAAATGTCTGTTACCTATTCGCAATCTTGTTAAACCTCTAAATTAACAAGTCAGAAAATGAAAGGTTTTTCTTTTGATACCTCAGGCTAAATTAAGCTGAGAGATGTATGTATAAAAAATTTTTTAGAGCATGCACCAAACCACCGTTTTGTTATTTAGCTTCAAATTACAGGGTTGGCTTCCATAACAATTAAGTGCTTTTTTTTTTTTTTTTTTTTTTGAATCAGAGCTGGTTCTTTTTATAAATAAGGTCCATTGTGCATATAAACAAAACAATTGCGCATATTGTTTTCTTATATATTATTTGTATTGTTCTCTTCTTGAGGAGAAAATGCTGTAAGGGAATTTTGAGAAACAACGGCTGGTGTATTTTCACACTGCCCACTTGAACTCCCCCCACCCCCGTGAGATCCAGTTGGAACTGGAAATTTCTAGCCACTGCTGGCTCCCTGCCCACTCCCACAGGCCAGCCCCTATCAGCCGCACTTCTGAGAGCGAGAGCGAGTGAGAAAAGAGGGCAGTGCAAAGATGTAAACAGACAAAAGGAAAGCCATGTATATGGCTGAATCATTAATGAAAGAAGTATCCACTCTTATTTCTGTGTCAGTTTTAGCCAGTTAATATATTTATATGGAGTATTTTAAATTTATATATATTTGTGTGTGTGTGTGTGTGTGTGTGTGTGTGTGTGTGTGTGTATATATATGTATATATATATATATATATATATGTATATATATGTGTGTATATATGTGTGTATATATATGTGTATATATATATAATTACATTTTTATTATTATTATATAATATATTATACTTTATTTGAACAGGAAGAACCAAGCACTTGGTTGATACAAATACACTGATTTCAATTTTGAACAAATTTCAGCTTTTCATGCAGTCATCTGGTAGCTTGCACATCAGTGGTTATTTGGATATGTGTAGAAATAAAGCATTAATGCACTAATGGTGCTTTGCCACTGCATCATACTGTTCGGTACTGCACACTTTTGGGGGGTTTCCACTGTGTATAGTACCTGGTACTTTTTTATAGTATCTCCTCGGCTGAGGTTCCAAAGGAGCCATACTATTACCAAAACGTATTGTGAAAACCCTGTTGATCACTGATTGGCCCAGAGAGAACTTGGGACACAAGTCACCACATCCGCTAGATTTAAATCAGCACAGCCAGCGGAGGATCAAATGCAATTTTTTTTTAACAACAAAACCATGTCTGTTGAGGAAGTACAGACATTCCTCTCATTGATAGCCAAAAAATGGATCCAGCAAAAGAGCTTGATGGAGCAGCATTTATCTCTTTTACAGTGATGTTAAAGCAGTAGAGGCGGCACAAACAAAACAACAAATGTATAATCCCGCCCACTTTAAAATGGTACTACACTGGAGTGGAAACGCCAACTGAACTGTGCTGAGTCCTACCAAGCTGAGTCGTACCACACAATGGAAGTGTGCCATAATTGAAACTTGAAAACGACTAGACTGACATTTTAAAATGACACCAGTGTAGTATTTATATAGATTTATTTGCCTTATGCAAATGAATGTCAGGTGTGCTTGCCAGTCCTTTTTGTGTGGGTAATGGAGTTAGTTTTAGATTATTCACCTTTTTTCTGTTGCAGCTGCCAAATAAGATTGTCTATAGTAGTGCTTCTCAAAGTCCGGACTTCAGCCTGATCCAGAACTAGAGGGATTTCAGTAGAGATTGTGAAGCTGATGTCATGCCACAGAGTTCTGGGAAACTGCTTTGTTTATCCGACATTTTGAATGGATCATGCTTCCTATCTGCTTTTGAGTTCTGACGCGACTGTGGAATCTGTCACCATTGTTTGTCATTTATTGTCAATTGTCAAAATAACTCGGATCATTAGCATTTGCAGCAGAGGGTAAACCTCTCAAAATGGCGGCGGTGCCCCAACTTGCAACGCAACATGACGTGAATTCATATTCTCTATATAGACACGCCTCCATTGCAAGAGCGCTATTCTGTTCTATTATTATATGGTCAACACAAATTCAACTTCTAAATACTTTGAATTGAAAACAAGACAAGATATTTTTAAGCTTTCTTCATGACATTTATTGTCAAGACATCTAGTGAGTGTATGACGTTTGACATAATCGAGCGACGTTTCACAAAATATGATTTTATTTAGTGCAGCGTGGGTGTTTTTATATCTTTGAAAAGAACTGACTGTCTTCAAAAAGCTTCAATGTCATTTTAATTTTGTCTTCACTGTAATGCCTAAAAAAAGTAGCTTTTGTGAGCTCAACAATATTGATTTGATTATAGCCATTACAGAGAAAAACGCTATATCTCCCACTCCATTAGCGCCTCCTGCTGACCAAGAATTAATTAGCATTTGCAAGTCTTTGGGAAACACTGGTGTCTGTCAGCAAGCCAACAAAATCATGCTTCAGAACAGTTTTGAGAAGGTGCTTGGTGTCATGAATCCCATGTTTCAGCACTGCTCATTCACACCTTAGATCTCTAAAGGAAACGGGTGTGTAAAACTGGGAGACCTGCAACACACTCATTATGTTAATATCTTTAAAACTGAAAGAATAAAGGCAGTCACTTACTGTTTACTCCTTAATTTTTCAGTGTGTATATATCATTGTTTGCGGTGTATCAATAATCCATTGCATCATCATGTTCATGATCCCATGTACAACTGTATCAGCTCTCTCATTAACAAATATTTGATTTGATTTGAAGAATATGTGGGTGAACATGGTGATGGTTTTGGGCGAACAAGAAAATATAAAATATGAATTAAACTTGTTTGCTGTGGTCCAGATATAAACTATATGCAGAGATTGTTGGTAAACTTGCATACAATAGCAGCTTTCCACGCAGAAACCACTCTCTCATGCGTGCTCCACGTGTTGTTACATATTAAATATTGTTAACGTTATGTTTAGAAGAACTGACAGTGTGGAAGCTCGTTCATCAGATTTGAATCCTCCAAAATGTTTGCTACAATCATATTTTCCATGCATATTGGAAGAACATGGAAAGCCAACTGCCTGCACCCAAACTTCAGCTCTGGTCGCGTCATAGGGAAACCAAACAATACTTTTTTGTATTTTTGTTCTCAAGCACTTACTTCGAGGCCTGGCGCTGAATTACACTGGGGAAAGAAGTGGTACTAGCTTATGCATAATAAATTTTTTTTTTTTTTTTTTTTTTTTATTCATACTACAGCGCAACGATTGAGCATTTATTTATGAAAAAAGAGCTTGTTCAACTCAAAGAAGAGTGGTGTAGATATCTTGTGCCCTGCAATAATCATTTAATCAAACTCTTGAGAGATGAGAGAAAGGAGAAGAAAAAGAAAATTGGTCAAGCATCATATATTGGCCATCAGCTGCCCTAATTTCTAAATATCAGCCACGGTTAGAGAAAACCCCTTTTCGGTTGACCTTTATTGGTGACACTTAAATTAATCGTTTTGCCACTTTGGCACTTATTGATGTATTTTTTTTATTTAAGCATTTTATGCATGTTAAGATTAAGTTTTGTAATAATGATTTGTTCTCGTCTGAACCTTTTGACACAGATGGAAATTCAGGATTGGACCCTTAAATGTAGACTTTGAGAACCCTGACCTAGAGTGTGGTAGAAACTTTCACTGTCACTAAGAGGCACTGTTTCTGTTTTTTTTGCAACACTGATCATTTCTTTTTTTTCCAATAGTGCCTCTCTGAGGTGGAAAAATAAACTGCATGAATAAACCGTGTTAGGAGTTACATTAAATTAATATATGTACTATGTTTAGTAGTTAGGTTCTGTAAATTCCCTTAAAGTCTCATGAGGCAATATGTTTGCCTATGCTGTTATTGATTGGTAATCGCTATGCCTTGCATAGTTCTGAACGGCAGTTTTTTTTTTCTAGCACTGTGTATTTGTTAGTGTTTTTCTTACAGTCTACATTCTAAGCAGGTTTGTGTTTTTATTCTTGCAGCAGTGATTCCAGCAGCAGCTCCAGTGATCGGTCTCCAGCTAGATCTGTTCAGTCAGCAGCTGTGCCTGCGCCTCCTGCTCAGCCCCTACCTTCAATGGACAAAGATGAACCTCGCAAAAGTTTTGGTATCAAAGTGCAGAACCTCCCTGTGCGCTCAACGGGTGAGGATTTTATTAAATCAAAATAGACGCATGCACTTTTCAAACAACAAAATAAAAAAAGTTTTAGCATTATCTTGGAACAGCATCTAAATTAATGTGATTCATGTTCTTCCTATCAATTTTAGATACAAGCCTGAAAGATGGTCTTTTCCATGAATTTAAGAAACATGGCAAAGTAACATCAGTTCAAATTCATGGCGCCTCTGAGGAACGATATGGATTAGTGTTCTTTCGCCAGCAAGAGGACCAAGAAAAAGCTCTAAGTGCGTCTAAAGGGAAGCTGTTTTTTGGCATGCAAATTGATGTCACTGCTTGGCATGGTCCAGGTATGTTCCTTGCATTTGGTACAGAATCCATTGTTGTTATTAGATTTAGAAGCAGAATTTGACCTCACATTGTTCTTTAATTTATTGCTCAATAGAAACGGAGAGCGAGAATGAGTTCCGACCTTTGGATGAACGTATAGATGAGTTTCACCCCAAAGCTACAAGGACATTATTTATAGGAAATTTGGAGAAAACCACAACTTATCATGACCTGCTTAACATATTTCAGCGTTTTGGAGAGATTGTTGTAAGTAGACATTTGAAAGTGTGCTTTAAAAATTGTGCGAGCTTATGAAACTGTATTAACGTTGCATATTTATGTGCATATTATGTTTTTATCAGGATATCGATATAAAAAAGGTAAATGGTTCCCCACAATATGCCTTTCTCCAGTATTGTGACATAGCAAGTGTCTGCAAAGCAATTAAGAAAATGGATGGTGAATACCTTGGCAACAACAGGTTAAAAGTGAGTATGAGATCAGATTATTATTGGAGTTTTCTATTGCATATAGCTAACAGCCAATCCTCATTTAATACAAACATTTAGAAAAAAAACATAAAAAATGTACTTGTTGAAATTAAAACAAATAGATTGGTTGACTGAAAGTGAATTTTTCTTTCAGCTTGGTTTTGGCAAAAGTATGCCTACAACATGTGTATGGTTGGACGGCTTGTCCTCCAGTATTACAGAACAGTATCTGACAAGGCACTTTTGTCGCTATGGACACGTTGTAAAGGTGATTTAAAATTCTTTGTATTTCTTTGTCTTAAAATTTAAAATTTTCAATTTATTGTTCCGTTCTATTTTCATTTTTAATAAATGCTTTGCATTTTGAAGTTCACTTGATTTCTATATATTAAAAAAACTATTTTGTTTATTCAGGTTGTGTTCGATCGACTGAAAGGAATGGCCCTCATCTTGTATAATAATATAGAGTATGCGCAGGCCGCTGTCAAGGAAACAAAGGGTTGGAAAATTGGAGGAAATAAAATCAAGGTCTGTAGTATAATATAAATTGTCCCACTGACAAACCAACTGTTTGATTTTTATAACACTGTTAATTATTATTATTATTATTATTTTTTTTTTGTAGGTTGACTTTGCCAACCAGGAAAGCCAGATGGCTTTTTACCGTTCAATGCAGGCATCTGGACAAGACATAAGAGATTTCTATGAAATCATAAATGAACGAAGGTGAGAGGTTGTATGGTAACACCTCTTTTATTTTGTACAATATCCTTTCATTTTCATTGATTTAATTTAACTTCATTTGTTTTGCAGAGATGAGCGCCGGCCGCCATATCATGAGTTCACTGCTGAGCGGGCATACTATGAGAATGTGCGTACTCCGGGTTCCTACACAGAGGATCCACGTCGAAAATATCCTGCCAGAAGTCGAGAGTTTTATTCAGAATGGGATCCTTATCAGGGAGATTACTATGACCCACGATACTATGATGACCCCCGTGAATACAGGGATTATAGAGACCCATATGAGCAGGATATTCGGAAGTACAGCTACTTACAAAGAGAGCGTGAAAGGGAAAGAGAGCGATTTGAAACAGATCGTGAACGAGATCACAGTCGACGAACAATTGAACACAATCAAAGCCCATCCCATCCACGTCGTCCTGCTAGTCCTTCTGCTTCCCCATCCCTTTCCGAACGTCCTCCCAGTGACTCTGAACATCATGTTTACAGTCGCTCATCTGAGCGAAGTGGTAGCTGCAGCTCACTTTCTCCACCACGATTTGAAAAGCCAGATAAAATTCGTTTGGAGAGGCACAATAGGAGTGATAAATCAGAGAAAGACAAATCAATTTTTGAGACGGAGCGTGGAAATGGAGGAGAAAAAGACAGACGTGCTGGACGTAAAGAAAAAGGAGACAAGGACAGGACTGAGAAGCAAAATCTGAGGAAATTGAAACTTGCGTCTCCTACTGTTCCATCATCAGAGCCAGACGTTGAACTTGACAGGGACACCAGCCCAGAGGCTATCTTAACTCTGCGAGGTAAATCTAGCAAATCATTGATTAAAGACAAAGACTACTCTGGAAAAGGAAAACTTGATCTGCCACCTTGTGTTGTCCAGTTGACAAGAGTAAAGGAGAAGGAAGGGAAGTTAATAGACAGTATCCTCAGTGAGAAACAAAAAACAAAGGTTGGGAGTGACCCTGTTCGTTCTCCAACCACCCCACCCTCTGCTGATCACAAGAGTATGCCTTTCCGAACAGAAACTCAAGCTAGAGATTTCTTTAAGCATGGAAAACATCTCAAGGAGAAAGGCTTGGCTAGTCAAATTGAGGTTGTGGATAAAGAGGGCAAAGTGAAAAACAAAAAATATTTCAAAACTGATTTTGCATTTGACACCACCTCATCTGTGGATGCCGATCGATTGGCTGCACGGAAGAGACGCTTTGAAGAAACTTCTGGAAAGGCAGACAATTTAAGGAAGATAAGTCAGGAGGAGGATGAAGTGAGGTTGAGGAGAATTATTGATGAGTCATTGCTGAAAGATATTGATTATGATAAAAAGATGCAGCGGAAAGAAGCGTATAAGAGAGAAAAAATGAGGATGGTTACTGTTAGTACTACAAAAGAAGAGCTAGACACTGTAATGTCAGTTGGACTAAGTCTAGACCTTCAGGCTCGACTTGGGGAACCAACCGAGGAGGCAACAGATCCCTTAGATGGCCTTGATCAAAAGACGGGTACTGTTGGAGTTCAAAGTCAACCAATTTTCAGTCTTGCAGTTTCTGATGACGGAAGTGTAGATATGGAATTTTCAAGAGACCAAGAACAACATGACTTAACTAGCTACCATATACTCTCCTCAAGACTAGAAAGAAATTCTGAAAGTAAAGAGAGTTTGCTCTCAGACATTGATCACTCACAGAGTTGCAGAAAACAAATGGAGCAGAACCGTCGCCTACAGCAGCAATTGCTAGAGTATGATAAATCTGATAAAACGGAAAGCACACCCAGCACTGATGCAGAAGACTTTGAGCATCGAAGTCTTGTGCATGAGATAGGAAAGCCGCCTCAAGATGTAACTGGCGATTCACCACCCAGCAAGCGAAAGAAATCAGAACCATTTGAATTTGATTTTGCCACTAAAAGACAGAGAGATTATCAGAGGTTCAGACAGATAAGTGATGAACCTGAAAGAAGACTTGCTTCACTTCCAGGGACACCCTTTACTGAGGATGCATCACAATTACTGGAAAAAGAGCCAGACTCACCTGTGGCAATGAATAAAAATTGCTTGCATTTTGATGTATCAAAATACAATATTGGCAATGCAGTGCGCCAAGGGCTTTCATCTCATGCAGAGATTTTGAAAGTGAAAACATCAGTCACAGAAGAGGAGTTCTCTTGGGAGAGCAACATTAGGCAGGGCACATTGCGAGGAGAAATGAGCTTCCCCACCACCATTGTTAAACGAGAGAGTATACGAAAACGTCCTGAACGTGAATTAGAACCCGGGGAGGTACAGTCAGACTCTGATGAAGATAGTGAAAGCAGACACCCTTCAATAAAGCCAAACTCTTTCAAAAGAGAGCATGAAGAGAGACTTTCAGATGGGAAGACTTCTGAGTCACTTGAAAAGAATAAGTTCTATGAATTTGCATTGGATAAGACCATAACACCAGACACCAAAGCTTTGCTTGAGCGTGCTAAGTCACTGTCCTCATCTAGGGAAGAAAATTGGTCGTTCCTTGGTCATGATTCAAAATTCAAAAGCTTTCGGAATAGCACAGACAAAGAGAAGTCTGAACCCACTCCAAGACCTATTCCTTCTTGGTACATGAAAAAAAAGAAAATTCGCTCTGATTCTGATGGAAAGCTTGATGATAAAAAGAAGGATGCCAAGCCTGATGAACAAGAACGACAAGAACTCTTTGCTTCACGCTTTCTTCATAGCTCTATCTTTGAACAGGACTCAAAGCGGCTTCAGCACCTTGAGCGGAAAAATAATGACCCTGAAGTTAGAGTTGGTAGAGACAGTATTACAAGTGATTCCCAAGGGGAACAAGTTGGAGCAGGAGGATCAGATCTCTCTCAAGAACCAAGAGTACTTTTTCATAGCCGTTTCTTAGAACTTCAGCAAAGAGATAAGAACCAACAGCTGCCAGTTTCAGAAAGATTTAGTCTGACTGAGGAGGAGGAGGACGAGGAGGAGGAAGAAAAAATATTGGATGAAGAGTTTGGGCCTTCCCCTAATGAATCAGAAATTTCTCAAGAGTTAACAGTTAGTCATATTCCAGCTACATCACCAATGTTTCTGTCTAAAGTTTCAGAATCTTCTGTGCAGCATGACAAGCCGGTTTTGCCCTCTACATTAACAAACAAAGATGGTCCAGAAACAGTGAATGAACAGTCAGAATATGCTCCAGTAGATTCTCAGCCATCAGTTAGCCTAAAGGAGGAGAACACAGCTGTTACAGTGAGTGCTGTGCCCACTGAACCCATGATAAAGGAAGAGGTAACTGTCAAAGAACCTAATGAAAAGCTGAGTGAATCCATAAAAGCTGTAAAACCAACTGTTGATCAGTATATTGATGTCAAACCTCCTACACCGGGTGCATCTCTAAGTAATATTGAGCCAGAATGTGATCCTTTTCAGGCATCTTCTTCAACATTTTCAAAGCCCAGTCAACCTCAAGAGATCACAGAGCTTTCAGAAACTAAAACAGAAAATGTTAATTCTTCGCTTCACAAGGTTGCATCCCCACTGGATGTGGAGCTGCCAGAAACAGAACCTGAGGTTGAACAGATACAGCCACCACGTAAACAACCCAAGAGTAAAAAGGTAAAAACTGCCTCGCCAACACCAGTCCCTGAAGTTGCTAATGAGAAACCAGCTACACGAAAGAGTGAACGCATTGATAAAGAAAAGCTAAAAAGATCCTCATCTCCCAGAGGAGACTCTTTAAAAGTCATTGCTGACCCCAAAAACACAGCAAAATCTCCAGTTCATGCAACAGATTCAGAACAGAGCCTTGAATCAAACTCAAGCCATGGTAAAACACGGCAGCGGCGGAATGTGCGATCTGTCTATGCAACACCCCATGAGGATGAGGCTTCTCAACAACTGGGAAAAGAAATTACGGAACCTCCTCGTTCAACCCGTAAGCGTTGTAGTGATAAGGAGGCAGCAACACAACATATGGCAACCACACCTAACAAGAGAGGTCGTCCGCCCAAGACCCGGAAAAGAAGTGATGATATGCCTTCAGTTAAGGGAGATCAGACAAAATATTCTGAGAGTGAAGATACTGAAAATAAGGAGGCAACAAATAGTGGAGAAATATCTAAAACAGCAGAGACTTGGCGTTCTCCACGATCCCAAAAGGGGCAGTCTTCACCAATAAGAGCAGGGCAAATTAGAAAAACATTGAAATTGGACAAAGTTTCAGGTAGCCCAGAACCCATTCAGTCAGATACAACAGTGGTTGATGTGTCGCCTGCCCTAGATCACCAGAATGAATCCAAAGATGAAACTTCAATGCAAGTTGAACTGTTGTCACAAGATACCAAACAACATAACATATCTAAAAGAGAAAAGGGACTTGCACATCCTGCTGAAGAAAAATCAACAGATAACAATATAGAAATCACTTCTTTAGAAAAAACACAGACATTAGATCAGAAGAAAGTCAAGGCATCAAGGTCAACACGGAACACCAAACTGATGCCTGATGATAAATCTGTCAGTGTTGTTAATCTCACTGTGGATGCAGTTAAGGATGCCCCTCATTCAAGTGATAACAAAGCTCTAAGTCTGGAAGGGTCTCTGAAAACCAAAACCACACAGACAGTAAAAGAAGACTCAAACATACCAGTTTACCACAAAGAAGATGTTCACAGTCCTGAGGAAAAGGAGGAGACGCTTTCAGAAATGGAGCCTCCTACTGATCCTGTGGCTGCCTTGCTTGCCCGTCAAATGGAACTGGAAAGGGCAGTGGAGAATATTTCAAGACTTACACATGATCAGCATCCAGCACCTTACAAAGAGCCTCGTGCTGAACCAGCTACCCTAGCATCACCAGTTATAGTACAACCTGCAGATGATACAGAAGTAGAAAAGCCTGCCAACCCGGCAAGTGAAACTGAACTGGCTGCTGCAATTGATTCCATTACTGCTGAGGATATATCAGGTGATGCAGATGGATTCTCTGCTCCAACAACATACACAGCCCTCCTTCCCACACCAGAAACTCTTGTTTTGCCAGTATCAAGTGAGGTTATTGAACCCGAGACAGACTTGACTGTAAAGACTGTTGTAGAATCTGAACATGGTAGTGTTATGGTTCCAGTTTCTAAATCATCTCAAGCAAGTAACACAGATACGTCACTCACAGAGTCTTCATTATCAGAGGCAGCCAAAAAAGGAGGAAGAGCACGACCAAAAACACCAAAGAAATCCAGAGGACGGAAGGTTTCTTTGAGCAGAAAATTAGATATTGCTGATGATGCAGTACTGGAACCTGAATCCACTATTGTCAAACTTCCAGAATCTATTCCAGAAGAGATTCAAACTGCCAACCCTAAGGCAGCAACGTCAGCAACTGCAGCAGCTGTAGTTACTGTTGCTGCTGCATGTAAACATGAGGCTACAGCTACAGTCACTTGTGACACACCAAAAGAGGCGGAACAGCCTGCTGTTGACCAGCCTGAACCTCAAGAATCTGCATTCCACTCTGGGAATAACAGTCCTTCTTATTTAAGGACAAAACAGCCATCTCCTGAACCAGTAGCACCTGCCCTTACTTCACCCAGAACTTGCCTGAATTCACCTGCATCATCCAAGACTCCTCTCACATCCCCTGAATGGAACACGAGACCAGAGGAGAAAGGAATTCCACCTAAACCACAAGTTAGTGTGGCACTGTCTACACCAGGAGTTGGAGGACCCCCAGCAAATCCCCCTATGCCTCCTGACACAAAGGCCTCTGATATTGACCCAAGCTCTAGCACATTACGAAAGATTCTAATGGAACCAAAGTATGTGTCTGCTTCAAATAGCAATGCTGTTCCCAATATGCAGTTTACAACCACATTAGCAGATCCACGGATGTGTGATAATGAAAATTCAGTTGAGGCTGTGTTGCCTTTAAAGACTTCTCTGCCTGAAGACAGACCTAGCCCTATAACTCAACTTGTAACCCATACAGCACCAACCCAGCCACCTACTCCGCAACAATGCGAGTCACCACAGCTCCTAAAGGAGAAACTGGCTATAACTTCCACCGCTACTTCAGTCATTAGTCGGATCCCTATGCCCTTTGATTTTGAGGACACTCCTCGCATCTCGTTGAGCAACCGTAGCTCTGGTATGTCCTTACCCAAGCAGAAGTATCGTACAGGCTTGAATGAAAATAGCAGGTATCATGGGCTTAATGCCTCTGAAGATGGCGGAAGTGTTGGGCGCCCTGTTGTCGAAAGCACTCATTGTAATACAGGGCCAAGTACTGGTTTGAGGGTCAATACATCCGAAGGTGTCGTAGTTTTAAGTTATTCTGGACAAAAGACAGAGGGACCACAGCGGATCATTGCTAAAATAAGTCCAATCCCACCTGCCAGTGCCGTGGATATAGAGTTTCAGCAGTCTGTAACGAAATCACAGATAAAACAAGAACCACCATCTCACCCCTCTACCCCAAAAGGATCACAGACACCTACAGGTTATGGACACGCAGGGGTAGTATTAGCTGGCCAAACATTCAGTGCTCAGCCTGTTATTTCCTCAATTAATCAGGAAAGTCCTAGCTCTGAAAAGTCTGAACCATCCTACCACACTACAGGTTCTGTGAAAACCTTCCAACAATCTACAAGCCATCCTCAACTTCTGAGGTATGGTCAGTCAATTACACAGCAGCAGCATATTAAGAAAAATGGAGCAACTGAAACTGTTTCAATGAAAGCTGAGATAAAACAATCACAGACCTTTAATGTTAAACCAGTTTTAAGCCCACACCACCCATCTTTGGCAGGCAATCATATCTTAAGTCCAGGTCCTGCACACGAAAGGGTAGTCTCACAACCCAAGCAAGACTCTCATTCTCCAAGGGCAACGGCCCATTCAACGTCACCTTTTCCAAAAGTTTGTCCTCCTACCAGCTCGGTTGTTTTGGGACCAGCTGGTCCTATATCCCAGTATGTGTCAAATATGCACCATGCTGAGCAGTCTGTGATCATGCCCCCTCATAGTGTCACTCAATCTGTGCCTATAGGTCATTTGTCCCAGGCAGATGTCAGAGCCAGTACTCCATCATTATCCGGTATAGGCTATGGAATCCGTTCAGAAAATCTGTTATCACCTCGATCTGCGCCTCCACAGCGCTCCACGACTCCTCAGCCTGCATTGATCAGAGATGTTGTACTGAAGTCACACGCAAGTTCATCTGGTGATGTTCAGGTTGTTGGGACAAGCAATAATGATCTGCAGAGTCTCCCTCAAGGACTTCGAAGAGCTTCTGCACCACAGTTACAACCGGAAAGCATCGTAATGCAGCCCGAATTTAAAGGTATGCATCACAGAGCTATACGTCTAGATCAGTATAACAGAGATGTGCGTCTACTTGTGCACCAGCATTTGACTGACCATTCAGGTGTTGTTGAAAGTCGACAAACTCGAACACCAGAGGCAATGCAGTCACCTTCACACATATCAACTGCTTCTAAAGTATCCCCAGTGGTAAAGAACACTACACAGACTGTGAGGGATACAGCAAAAGCAATGGAGCTTAAGATGTCACCCTCCCCTCACTCTGACAACAGGATAATAGGACACCCGCCTGGCTCTGTGATGGTATCTCCTCAAGGAGTTCAGTTGATTCATCCTGGAAATGCAAACTCCATGTCTGAATACTACAGAGAAATGCGTGGCTTCCATCCTCAGTATCCAAGTCATTCAGTAATTGGAATTAACTTGGCTAATCGTGGAATAGCTGCATCACAGGTGAGTTTTTCCATCTCCTACAATCCTGATTTCTGTATTACACATAACAATAATTAGATGTGAAAGGTTTTTTTTTTTTTTTTTTTAGTGTTGTTATTATAATGTTTTCATGTACAATCTTCATCAGGTCTCACAAATTGACCATGGTCAAAGACATAAGGTTCCCTCTGTCTCCTCCATTGAGTCTGTTGGAAGTTTTGGTGAATCAAAACTTGACGGTCCTCACATTCGACACCCAAGCTCCATGGATTTGCCTCACATATCTCGGGTTCAGGGTGAGACTGGCTCCCCCTCTTACACTTCTCCAGTGACTATAACACCCAAATTGGAGTTGCCTATCACAGTGAAGGGACCTCAAGGACCTAACCAGATGCCTCCTCCATCCACAGCCAGTTCTCAGATACGATCCGACTTTAAGCTTGACCACACAGGACTTCGGTCTGTTGATATGGTGCAGTTGTTAACGGTTTGTAAACTTAAGTTTATTAAAATGATTATTTCTGTTTGTTTTTAAATTAATCAGAAATTCAATAGGAAATATTCTTTAGGTTGAAACAACAAAGTTTTTGTCTTCCTTTAAGCAGAAATACCCAATTATTTGGCAAGGTCACCTGGCACTTAAGAATGACACTGCGGCAGTACAGCTGCACTTTGTGTCTGGTAACAATGTTCTGGCTCACCGTTCACTGCCACCGCCAGAAGGAGGTGCCTTTCTTCGCATCGCCCAGAGAATGCGCTTAGAGGCCTCACAACTTGAGGGAGTTGCAAGACGTATGACTGTAAGCATCCTGTCTATTTTTATAACCATTTCTCAAAGCACTTTAAATCTAATGTATCCATATCTATCAAAACTACAGCAAAATTAAATCTACTGAGATGTCAGGACAGATTTGAAATATATATATATTTTTTTTTTCCTAGGCGGAAAATGAATACTGCCTTTTGTTGGCATTGCCTTGTGGACTGGACCAAGAGGATGTCCACAACCAGACCCATGCTCTTAAAACTGGTTTCATCACTTACCTGCAAGCAAAACAAGCTGCTGGAATTATCAACGTCCCAAACCCAGGCTCTAATCAGGTTAGTCCTCTCAAGAACGCAAACAGTTATGTGCAGTACAGTTTTCATGGACGAAAATAGCTTGGCAAGATGTTGATGTCCACTCATAAAAGATTAGATGCTTCCATATGTGAAAATAAATTATTTAGCCATCTGATGGCTTTAAATTGTACATTCCACTAACAAAGAATTTTCTTCCGTCTTTCTTGTAGCCAGCCTACGTTGTCCAGATTTTCCCTCCTTGTGAGTTTTCTGAAAGCCACTTGTCTCATCTTGCTCCGGACCTTCTCAATAGCATCTCCAGTATCTCTCCCCATCTTATGATTGTTATAGCTTCTGTATAAGAGGGAGATCCCAGCTTCCCACACCAACATGCCAACACCAGCCTTTGGGATTTAAGATTTGTTTTGTGTTTTTATTTATAATTTTTTTTTGTACTCTGGAAAGCACCTCAATGTTAGTCAAGTTTACTCCTTTTGGCCATGTATTCACTTTTTTTTTCTTTTTTCTTTCACCAGCCTTTTAATCCATTGACTCATTGCTGCATCCGTTTAACTGTGTATCACCTTACAGTACACAGAGATAAATGGAGCTATTTACAACGATCAATTCTCTGATCATTTTTTTCTTTTCTTTTTCTTCTTTTGGAGATTTGTATCTATGGTTTTTAAAACACTGAAGATCTTTGGGATTATTAGGACATGGGGTTAAGAAACTTTTTATTGATTAAGATTTCTTTTCTGAAGAATAATCAGACCAATCATTGCACTATGTTATGAAAATCAAAAAAAAAAACAAGTTTGTACAAATTTGGTTATTGAAATTGTAATTTTACTTTATTACTTGGACATGCTTCATTCACCAGCCATTTTGTGGTAGAGACTAAAAATGTTATCTAGTCAAAGTAGTTCAATTGAATTCCTTTGACACATTTTATAAAAACGAAAAATAATAAATAATAATGTAATATAAAGCAGCTACTGTTCAATCATAAGTAAACAAGTTACTTCCATGTTGTTGGTAGAAATGGCTCTCAATATAGTCCTCATTATCTCAGAAAGGGACAATGTGGGAGCATTGTGAGTTGTACAGTTTACACTTGATGCCTCGATTGGGGATTGTATGTATACTTTTTTTGCTTTCCTCTTAATACTTGCAAAGTGAATCGGGCGAAGGCCTGGTTGTAAATATGATGTATATTTAAAGACTTTCAAAGCAGTTGACAAGCATAACAAGATTGACAGCCTCTTGCCATCATCCGTGAAAATGAACTGTCAGTTACCACTTGAGTATCATTTCAGATTTTTGTTTTGTTGACATTTTTGAAATCAATCCTGTGCCATAATTTTTAAATGGAGAAAACGAAATGAATTGAGATTCAAGTTTTATTTTGATACTTGACTTTGTATTTGTCACTTGATCTTTAAGGCCTGCTTTTACATTGCCTTGTTTTATGCTTTTTGTCCCCTACCTCTATTTCTACCTTCTTTTTTTTTTCATGTCGGTAATTATTGGGGGTATCTTAACTGATGACCGATGCTGTCTTTAGGACCCCCAAAGTGTTAAATTCTGTTTTCCACTGTTTCTTTCTTGGTTTTTTGAACATACCTCTCTGAATGTCCAACAAGAACAGTGCAATGCAAGTGGTAAATATACTTTGTAAAGAGAAGAAAAAAAAACAAACAATGAAAATATGTAAAATATCTGTCAGGAGACATGATGGAGACCGGCTTTTTTGGTCTCCTTTCTTTATTGGTGTCTCCTTGAGCCAAGCTGTAAATAATCATTTTCATTTTGTGTTGCTTTTTTTCCTCTTTTTTTGGTTTTTTATGTCAGGGTCATTATTTTGTTTTGTAAGACAAAACAAAAGTATGTAAAGAAAACCGATGCAGAAAGTAAACCATGAGTCTTAGTTTTGCAGTTTCATTGGGTTACTACAAATTCTCTCATGGTCATTTTTGAAGGCACTTACATTTTTGATATACAAATTTAAAATATCAAAATACCAAAAGAAAGAGTAAACAGATACAACTGATCTTAAAATTTTGTCTGATTTATCTTATTTCATCATTTTGAGTGTATTTTGCGGTTCCTCTATGAGGACATTTAAAGATGTAAAATAAATTTTGTTTGTTAACACCTTTGCAGATCATTAAATGGTCATTCACTCTCTCTGTGTTGCCATTGTGTTGTTTGTTGGCTTTGCTCTGATCGGTTTTACATTTTATATATATATATATATATATATATATATATATATATATATATATATATATATATATATATATATATATATATATATACACGTGTGTATATGTAGCTTATATTCTATTGTTCACTGATGTTGGTAACATATTTTATTATTTTAAGAACCCTACAGTGGTAGTGTCTGTAACAGCCACTTGATGGCAGTATTGAGATACCGATAACGTATATTTTCGTTTAATGGCTTATTATGTGTTTTGGCACATAGGTTACTATAGTTTTTTGTGTGGGTTATGCCGTGAACCTGAAAAAGACAAGCAATATATCTAGTGTTTTTCTTTAGCCCAAGCACATCTTACTCTAAATTAATGCTAATTTCAATCTTTAAAAGAACTGTAATAGTGTAGTAGAAACAGGTATACAAAAAATGCCATGCCATAGCAAACAAATAAATAAAAAAATAATAATCATGCATTTAATGGCACAGAGAAACAATTAAATGTGAAAATTTACCTTTTTTTTTTGTACAAACAATAAAAGTTAATAGAAACCGAAATGGTCTCTTAAAAGAAAAAAAAGATTTTACATATTTACTGTGGCAAACTCACAAAATACCTTCACGGAACATCTTTACATAAGATCCTAATGATTTTTGGCATAAAAAATGTTTTGAATAAGAAAGAAATGCATACAGGTGTGTTTGGATTGCCGTTTTCATTTTTGGCTGAACTGTCCCTTTAAGGACATTACTTTTATAGAGGCAATTATTTTTTGCTTTTAATTGGCTAAGTTTTAGCCAGGCGTATTTGTGTGCGAGATGAATGTTTAAGAACGAATATTTATGTATTTGTACACTGTGTGTGTGATAGAGAGTGGGAACGAGGTGTTTTGTGTTCTGACCAGCCTTGGGTTTGATGTGCCTGATCCTGTAAAAAAAAAAATCATATTCCCAAACCCACATGATGTTCCACAGGGAATTCGTGGAATTCCCGGGGGCAGTGTTTGTGGTCATGCTGGCATGACCCTTGAAGATCAGGAAATTTGTGAACGCTGTGAGCTGGCAGACACATCACAGAGAAAACAGTCTTCATTTATCCAATGATCCAAATGTATTCCATCCCGACCACAGCGCACGTTATTCAGGAATATTATCTTTTATGTCAGGTTTAATCACAAAATATATGCATTTTTTTGAACTGTACTTAAATTAAAGATCCCATATTCATTGGGATCGAGATTTAGCTGCCAGTAAATCTAGTAAACTTTGCGCCACCTATAAATCTGAAAGACAAAACGAAGGGCAAGTTGCAGACAGGTTATGTCAAAGCCCTTAAAGACGTATCACTCTCCTCGTCTTTCTTTTCATCCCGATAGGAAGAGGGGTGTGTTCATGGAAAAAAAGGAGTTGAAGTATATAAGATTTACAATGCCATGACAGACCAAGACCAGGAATGTTAATTGACACCCACTCCCGGGAAAGCAGCGAAGCATTTGCAGGAAGTATGAATCTGGAGGGCCCGAAATAATGAACGTAGAAGAAGCATCTATATTGTTCCTCTCTAGTCATAAAGCAGGCCGACGGCAAGGTAACAGTAGGACGTTCGGTATGTAGTAAAAACCACAGTTGGAGGACATTGCAACAAGAACAGGCATGCAAATATCTAATTCATTCAAATTGCTGGGAGGGTTTTTGACTGCTTTATTGAGGCCATATGTCGGCGGCCGAGTACATGTGATATGATACTTAGATACTTAGATGGTATTTTTATAAACACATCAGACCGCTTTAGAAAGATCTGTTTTGCATTTCTCTCTAAGCCTTTACTTATGAAAATTAGAGTACGAAAATATGAGAAGTATTCGCTTAGGACCACTATAGTTATCCAGTTATACATAAATGCTTTTATTATTTTGTACTCACGGGGCATGTAGGGGATATATGTGTGTATGCAGGTGCAGGAATGAATTGGAGAAATGTCTCTTCCAGACACGTGTTTGTACTGTCCTTCATCTTTCCAGCTCTCTGTAATTCTATGGGCATGAACCACACTGACTGGGCTCCAACAGACCAAATTAGAAAGAGAAGGAAAATGTTAAGAATGCTGAAAATACTGGGGTTGGCTTTTCTTTTTCTGATAAGTGTCCACTTTCCACCAGTCATTTGGCCACGCTAAACATCCTTGCAATTTAAATGATCTCACAAGCTGCTGAGCCGATGCATTCCTTATCAGAAATAAACATAGATGTGCGCTGGTCACTCCTTTTGTTTCTTAGACAAAAACCTAAACCTGGCAATCATTTATTTATCATATTTCCAGTGAGACGACAAAGTGGGAGCTGATGCACAGATTGCAGAGTAATGTAACTTTGCTCAAAAACAAGGGGATATTTTATTCCATCTTATCTATCTATCTCGACACTATTCTCACGCTCTCTGCATGCCACACGTCCATTTTCTCACGCAGTCAGTCCAAAGCATCCTCAGTCAAAACTGTAATAAGGATATTGGCAAAGCAGATTTGGTAAAGCATCCTGTGCACATCTGTGTTTTAGCTTCAAGAGTTTATTGTAGCCAATCGTAGACATAGCTGTTGAACACTGTGTGATTGGCTACTGGAATCCTAATTCACTCGCATTTGAATCTGCTCCAGTTTTAAAACATTCAAACTTATAGAAATATTCCTAAATAAGTTTTATGATTTGATGATTGTGTATGACTATGACTAAGGTTTTTGTTTGTATTTTTTTTTACTTATTATATTACAATTTTTATTTTTACAATGTTTTACAATGTATTATTGTGAATTATTATTGTTATTGCTAATTATTATTGTTAAAACATAATGTAGGCACTACTTTCCTGTTTCTCATATCACTCCACAATCTAAGTTGGGGAAATATTAATGTAATAATGTCATGTAATCAATAATGTACATTGGAGATGAACTTCCAAATGTGTAATTTCCGAATGTGGTAAAAATGGAGGTTGCTTTTTTAACTTTCATTTTTAGAAAGAGTCATAGATTTCATTTTTAACTTTAACATGGTAAGCATAACAATTTTGACAGACGAGGCAAGTTGAACTGTAGTAACTGGATAATGTGCAGTTAGCCACGCTTGAGCCAATAACTGTATATTTGTAGGTAATTTCACCTTTTTTGTCTGTAAGTATCAGTGAGTTTATTATTTTTTTTGTATTGTGGTATAGGGTTGTTAAGTTTTGGAGTGCGATATTTCTAGTCAGTTTTTTTTACCTTATTTTATTAGCTGGACTCCTTAGTGACAGGAGAAGTACCCATCGCAGACAAACAAATACAGCACACATATAAATAGGCCAAAAGGCATGTAGGCCCATAGTACAGGAAACAATGGCCCCTTTCATAGTCGTTTTTTTTAGTTACGGTGGTCTTGACCTCCAAATGGCTATTACATATCATTTAAAATATCTCTTACAAACATGAAAAGCTGCTGAAGACACTTTTGGACGATTAAACCTCTCTTTACAGTATCCTTCTTTTAATGTCACTCTTCTTACATCATGCTTAGACATTTGATAACATAAATATAGGCTGCTTTTAGATAATCGCTTCCCTTCAATGACATTCTGTGTTTATCTGATACGAGCCTCTTGCGTGATGGCAAATTCAAACCAGACGGCTTGATTTTTATGGCTTTTTTTTTTTTTTTTTTTGGGCCCACTAAAGCTTCGTGTCAAGCTTCAATACAGCTTGCAGTGAATAGCTGAATCAACACAAAGCAACAAAAAGGTGTGAATATGAGAGCCTTCTGACCTTTTAGTTAGGGCAGACTCAAATGAATCTTTATGAATGGGCAGTGTTCCATTTTTATCTCCGAATTAGTCATAGGAAAAAGGAGACCTCGCCGAAGATCACGCGAAAATGCTCTAAAAGGTGACGTATGTCCAGATGCCACGCTGTTGTGTCTCACTTGCTGACAGAATAGTCTGAAGAAAGCGTTAGGATTTGATGCAGCTCTTCTTTTCATACCCAACACAATAGCCAGGATGTGTTCGGTGCTGGATCAGATAGCACTGGGGTCAGCTTGCTCTTTGCGTAGCGAAAGACTGGAAAAGGTCATTGCTGCTGTGATAGGATTCACCTGGTGACTTAAACCATGCGAACGCGTTACCTCCTCCGTGACATCATCTCCTCTGCTCTGAGGCTGAAATATAATCTCAGATGCAAGTAAAGACGGGCCTTGCACATAATTATATCTCAGTGCAAAAAAAAAAATGTTTCTCTTTGGGTCAGTTTGGGCAGAGCTGGGATCAGATCAAGAGCGTACAGTGCCGGCTGGAGTCTGGTTGTACTTTCTGAGATTTGTTTTGCTTCTTGCGATTCTGGATTCAATGCGAGTCAGGCTCACATGAAATGATTTTGACTCGATCCTTGTTTTCTTTGAAAAATGCATAAAACTGAGGTTTGCGGTGACGTGCGTACAATGGAAGTGAACGCGGTCGGTTTCTAAATCCAAATTGTGCTGCATAATTGATATAACATAAGCTGTAATATCACTTGAACTAAATAACGCAATGTTCTGTGTGCGTGTGGTGTTTGTGCTTCGTTTAAAACATGCAGGGATTTGAAAAACCCAGAACTCTCACAATGCCTGGGTTTTGGGTGAGGCGGCGTTTGGGCATATCTGTTGCCCTGTGAAATTAATCCATTGCAGTCAATGGATTACACCCGGTTTGAAAAAGGAAAATCCTCAAGCCAGACAGTAAGCTTTTTCTGACTTGTTGAAATTGTTGAAACAACATAAGACAGATGCGGTCCCAGCGAGGATGTATTATTCAGAGCGCTTGACAGTAAGGTGTAGGCGTATTTAACCGACTGGATGTTTAGCTTAAAGGGAGTGAATTTCATGTCATACTCTGTCACGTACTGTTATTATTTTTATTTTTGTCAACCTTTTTAACAGAAAATGTAAAATAGCTGGGTATTGTTGAATTTATACAAATCATAAATACATTTGTATTATTAAAGGGATAGTTCACCCAAAAATGAAAATACAGCATAATTTATATAATACAGCATATTTATATATGCAAACAGGTAAAATAATAAAACATTTACCATTTGAATACCTCTGTCATACCCATGTCATTAAACAAATATACTCCATATACCACAAAAACCAGCTCACACACAAACACACACACACACTCACAGCTGTTTACTCACTAAAACTAAAAACTAAAATCTAACGTTAAGTGTTTCAGTTGTTTAATAACGTTTTTTTAAGTCTTCCCATTAACGTTAATATTCTTTGTTTAGATTTGGCATCAGTTTTCTATAGTGGAAGGAAGCAGAGGCGTCCATCCTTTTTACAGTCTGCACTAAACCCACCATACGCTTTGGAGCAGTTTTCCTCAACTGGTTTGGCCTTAGTTGGGACCCACGGTTTCCCATGGTCATCAAGCCGAAATGAAGTGATATGCAGCGTGGCGTTGTGTTCGCGCGCTACAGAGGAGTGTTTATAACATCTGGCAGGATAGTGTAGTTCGCTTTTCTGAGGTGACAGACAGAACCAGTTATGAAAATAAAGATAGAATAATGCCACTGACAATAAACCTGTCAACACCTCATCTGACCGCAAACACCGAATCAGGCTGGACAGCGCTTTTTTTAGGCAGTTTTTACAAAATTAAAAGGTCTTGCATCAGAAAAACACTTAGAATTATGTTTTTTGTTATGTCCTTTGGCCTCACACACTCTGTTAAAACTCAATGAGCTCAAGATAGGAGAGAGTTTTTTTGCTTTAACTTTACCTGCTGCTTTTGCTGTTGGACAATGTCATTTTAGAAAAATTTTTAATTTATACACTTTTTTTCCTGGTATAATCTTTTGAGCCACTGCCTCCCTAGTACATACATGAAGACAGGAGTTCATTTATTAAAATTAGTAACTTTTCATGGGCGCATTTTTAAACAGAAAAGAAAGAAATAGAGATAATAAGATAATGAAGAAATAGAAATCCTCTTCAAAATGGCACTTGCTGTTCGGGTGCAGTGGGCATGTGTGGTCTTGAAAGAAGCGTATATGCAGGACGACAATGCAACATTTGGGATTGCATAAGTTGCTCCTGCCTGTTGGAAGTCTCTCACACACACCCTACCAACACACCTGATTTATTTGTGGTTAAGGTGGAACTTTGGAGACATGTAAGAGCAAGCAGATGGAGCTGAGAGAGAAATAGGGCATGAAAAAGAGGAAGAGAGATGCACTATAGGAGTGCTACAGGATTGGCATCAGTTTAACCGTCACATGTATTGTACCATTGCCTAAAACGCTCATAAGAAAAAGGGGAAGCATCTGTAATATGACATATGCTCTCTTGCATATTAATCATATTTTGAGATACAATTTGGTCAATCGCATTTGAAACGCATTTTGAATCATCATAAAATTCAAAGAGCTAAAATTCACAACTAATTCAAGAGAACTGAATAAAATATTGGTTCAAACAGTATTGGATTGTGCTTTATTAGTGTTTAATGGTTGTGGTAAACTGTTTTCTGTTCACCTGTGGATTTTTGCGCGTACTTGTTTGGGAGGGGGTTTGGGAAAGAGAGCGTCTGCGTCTTTAAATGGTCACCATGTGCCAATGTGCTTAAATTGAAGAGGGCTGCTGTCATCTGGTGAATCATTCTGAAGGTGGTGTTTAAGTCGGGCTAGCAAGGACAGGCATGTTCTCGTACCACTCAAAGCCCCCCATGAGAAGATGATGGGTCACAGATTCACAGCAGCGTGTAAGATGTGACATCTGTCAGCAAATAAGGGAATGATTTGCAGCCTTCAATTCCACACCACTATTTGCCTTTCAAAATAGAGGAGCTTTCTTTCTCAAGCCTGCCCAGCTGTCAACATCATCTGACTTTTAGGGTCAGTGAATTTAGTTATTTAGGACTAGTTTTAAGGTCAGCTTATTTATATATTTTTGATACTGCTTATTTAATTCATTAAACTTTTCATTTATACTTTGACCTTTATTTAAAATGCAGTTAATTCATGTAATGAATACACATTTCCTATGACGATGAGTATGTTTTAAATATTACATATTTTCTCCCTGGGAAATGTGAGGTCACGTGAATTAACTCCCTAAAAATTAGGCTAAATTAGTTTAAATAAATAATTCATGATATTTGAAAAAAAAAAAAATTCTTGAAATGATTTTGTTCTTATTGTTGAAAATAATACATTGACCGGTGTACTTATGACCCAGTAGTACGTGAATTCAAGATAAAATGAAAAGATATTTTTTGTTTAATGTTTCCTACACGTAACATATTTTAGAGTCATTCAATTAAGAGTCATTCTTTCCTGAAAATGGTATAAAACATTTTGAAAGCCACATGAAACCAATATAAATACGAAGAACACATTTCCAAAAACTTGCTTGTGCTTGGTTTTAAACAGGATTTATTAAAGATCGTTCCTTTCTCTTTTTTGTTCTTCATATCTTTCATTTATATATCATCAACACTTAAAAGCATCCCAGAAAAAAAAATGGCATGTAGAATTTAATGGTAATTTTCGAATTTGGAATGGTTTTGTAAAAAATCTTTCCAGCTTTTGTTTCAACTTCTTGCGCGACACAGTACAGCGTTCTTTGCTACACCCAAACTGTCTCTCAATGGCTCCGATTGTTATCTTTTCACTGATAATGAAACTTCCATGACCTACATAACCATGCAACAAATCATCCTTGAGCTGCTATATCCCAAAATTTAGGGTCCCTCGTTCTTATCAAGTGAATAACACATTTCCATCTGTTCTAATCCTTTTTTATCTCGTTTTTGACTAATGTCCGCTTTGATCCTCCTCTTTCCTCCTTTTCCTTATGTGATACCACTACATTATGAGTTTCCCCCTCCGTCAGTGATTTACACAGCTGCCTTCCACTTTCTCTTGGCTGTGGCTGAGGGCGAGGAGGAAGGAAGGGCCAGTCAGCTGGTTGTGTGGGGGGGTGACATGCCTGACGTTCCTAATGCCTACCTCAATAAACCAATGTTAACCTCCTGGGGCTCAGACTGCAGGAACAGGTGCCTTATTGCCGTCTGCTCACTTAATACAGAGCAGTGAAGCCGTAACCCATTAGCCGACCGCAAGTGCACACACAGAATTCAATCACGCAGTTAGCACACACAAACCCGTGCATATTATTTGCTGCTCTATCTCTTCCTGCTGCCGGGCTCATCTGATACGACGCATGACTGAACACACTCAATGTTGGGTGGGTCGAGAGCACTGAATCAACAGGTGGCCATTCAACAAGACATTATATGGCATTAATACAGTAAGTAAGCCATGTGATTTATGCCAACTCTGTCAGAGTGAAGTAAACGCTATTTGTATTCTCAATCTCTCCATCTCTCACGCACATACAGCTTCCTCGAAGAGATAACTTTTGTTAGAGTATGAATTCCCCAGTGACAAGGTCATTCACCTCCAATGAGCATCTAGAACATCCCTTCTGCTGGTCTTGTGTTAACTGAGCCTTGAGCATATCTAATTAAACAGGAGGTATATTGTTGTGTTCCAAGTCAGAGCATTGGAATGTTGTTCTAAAGGCCCTTGGTGCCCAGAGAGCATTTATTCATTCAAGTGAATATGTGCGCTGCTTTATGTAGTCTGATGATCACATGATTGAGCGGCTATCAGTGGCTGCTCGTTTCCCTGCCGGTCTTGATTCTTTGGTCTGTTTGTGTTGGGGTGTGTCGGTGAAATGATAAATGTGATTTATGATACCAAGCTCAAGAAATAAAATTGCTGTAATCCACAGGAATGTTGCATCAGGTTATCTATTTGCTGTAATTGTACTGTATTGTGAAATATAAAATGCTTATTTCTGACTCTCATTTCAGATTGGATAAGAAATATTCAATGTTGGCAAATCACTAAATATAATGTGTGTGTGTGTGTGTGTGTGTGTGTGACAGCACATTTTATATTACAGGGATAGTTCACCCCAAAATGAAAGTTCTTTGGTCATTCACTCACCTTCATGTCGTTCCAAACCAGTATGACATACTTTCTTCTGTGAAACATAAAAGAAGATATTTTAAAAACTGAACCATATTTTGAAACCAAAACCATTTTGATTTCAAATTGATATATATATATACATATATATATATATGTAAAAAACAATAACATTTACATTCCACAGAAGACAACTAGGTGATTGGAATGACATACATTTTTTTTTTGGTTAATCAAAATAAAATAGAAAGGAAAAAGAATGTATAGAACTTTAGAATAGAACTAGAATTTTTTTTCTTTTTATTTTTGTCTCGAGCTATATGCCAGTAATTATGTGAATATACTTTATAGTACACTGTTTTAATAAACCAGAAATGCATTTTTTTAAGCACATGAATAGGTAAAATTCGTAGTATACTTAGCATGAAATAGATGCATTTAAAATACATTTTAGTATATTTATTTTTCACTAGGGACTGTTTACTGTACACAGCTCTTTATTGAACTGGTTCAATAAAGTTAGCAACTGTTAGCACCATTAAAAAAAAAAACAAACAAGCCGCACGAGTCTGTGGTTGATGATTTATTTTTTTAAGGTTATGAGAGTTTTATGATTAAGAGGCACATAGTTTTGTGTAAAATCCCTGTAATGCACAATCTGTCATGGTTTCTTGCTTTCATTTAACCTGATTCCCTCAATGTGCTGGTGATAATCGATTCATTGTCTTGATTACACAGTTGTGACTCTCTCTATATTCAACTGAAAGTAAACATATGATCCAGGAAGAAGATGCAATGCCAAAGAAACAGCGAAGACCCCATCTCCAGCCCCCTTCATCCGAATCAACAGAACGGGCTGCATTTCAGAGATGCTGAAGCGTCGGAAAATCGGTCAGTGGAGTGGAATTTCTCTTTATGTCTCTTTCTACCAACCGCACAGTCTTGCAGTAATTTAAGGGTTAGGGCCGCAGTGGCATCTCCTCTATTCCCATCATTATCTCCATCTGCAACCACATACCGTCGAGTCTACAGTGCAGCTCAACCGAGATGCTGAAACGACATTTAAAGTGTTGGCTGTATGTGAGCTATAGATACCACCGACGACTCTCGCTCCAATCCAGCCAAACAAACGTAGACTAATCATTGATTTCTCTCTCTCTGCCTAATTCGGTCTGTCGTTAAGCACAAAAGTGACCACACCTAATCTTTAGTGCCTTAAGACGTTGTCTTCTATCAAATTTCCTGTTTTATGATTACGCACGTTATCGCTGAAGTCGCTTCATAAACTTTCTGTGGTGATGGTTCCCAAGCGAAACCCCCTGTTTGAGCCCCTTCATGTGGCTCAGCTGTGTGTGGTCTTCTGCTTTGAGCGTCTTTCAGAATTGTGGCCCATAGCCTGTGATCTTACAGTAAAATGAACTGTGACCGTGATCGAAGTAAATATTTTACCATTACCAAGCCCTTTGTGTTGCAATAAAAAAAACATCTTCTTGAACTTTTGACCTGGTTTGCAAATTTACCTGCTAATGACTCTTATCATGTGATTACACACAGTGTGTCAATACCGATCCAATCGTTACCATAACAAACTGAAAGCCATATAAAATTCACACCCTGTTCACTGACAGTTTCAGTGGAATATTTATTAAGCATTTTCCTTTATTAAGACATCCCTGACAATGTTGTTTTAGCCTCATTTATATAGTATTACAGCATGTCAGTTTTTTATATTATTATTTTCATTTTATATTTATTATTATTACATTACATTAATATGTATTTTTTTTTCTCATTTTTATACTACTACTACGTATTGCTAAATTATACATTTGTGCAAACTTTTGTTTGAAAATTTGTTTCAGTTCTTTCAGTTATATTTTAATCAGCTAAACAAAATACTTGAATGTTGCCTTGTCAAGTAGCTGAAATAAATTCTAATGTTCAAAAAATGTTGTTTTATATTTTTTTCAAGTAAAATTGTCAGCACTTGAGTTTTAGTTAACAGTTATAGCAGACTTTAAAAAGATATTTATTTAAATAAGTGTTCTTCATTCATAAAATTATCTTCTTTTGTCTTCTCCAGAGGAAAGAAAGTCTTACGGGTTTGAAATGACATGAGGGTGAGTAAATGATGGCAGATTTTTGGTTATTGGGTGAACTGTCCCTTTAAGAGCAGGAAGCCCCAGTGTTTCCACTGAGGTGATGGACTGAGATATACATTAGCTCACACATGCGTCTTTGAGCAACACTTGCTGCTGTATGTTGATGGGCTAAGTAACAAAAGACCTGCTGTTTGAGTGGACTACCACCTGTCCTTCAACAGCACTGCCTTCACAACTTCCCCCATGCTTTCAAACCACTCTTCCTCCATTCATGACTTAGGTTTCAAGATTTATGATGTTATTGCCACCTTGGTAACTGTGTACTTCAAGAGCTTTACATTTTATAATCTTAAACTGCTCTCATGCAAGAACATAAACTGTACTCGCAGAGGAAACAAAATAACAATACCTTCTCTCATCATTCACACAAAGGCCTTAAAATGTAATGCAAGTAATTATATTTCAAAATGTGTCGCAAAATCTAGCAAGAATAATGTTCATGCAAGAGTATTTTTTTTTAAATGATACATTTCTTTGTAAATCCAACTCTTTAAGTTCATATGCATGTGTGAAAAAGGGGTGTGAGGTGAGAATAGCGGTGTGGGAAGTTAAGGAGATGGCATTGTTAACCAAAAAAATCTCTGAAATGTTGGGAGCAGCCCCTGGTGTGAAAGATTTTGTGGATATGGAGTCGTCAGAGGTGTGGAAAGTGGCTTTTTTGGCAAGAGCAGTGCAATGCAGCAACGAACTCAACAAACAGAGGTTTGCACATAATTCTCAGCATCTTGGTAGTACAGACTTGAAAAACAAATCTCTATTTAAGAATTTGAGTAAAACAATATAGGCTATGTATAAAAAATGGTCTCTCTTATAGCCATTTATTGCTGTTTTTAATCTAAATGAGCTGAAAGTTGGGTGACTCTCGTAAAATGCTCTCTGTCAAATAAATCCTTTCACTTGTGCACTTTTTATTGGTGACTCCACTGTGTGGCTGTCAGTGGAGCAGCTAAGTAGGGGTCTCAAACACGGGGCGCTTGACTCCTAAATTCCTAAGAGTTGCTATGGGACACTTTTGTCATGATTTAGGTATTGTACTTAAGCTCCTAACAGTTCTGCTTACAGTTGATACATTTTCCAACCAAACAGCATATTTGATTCTAGTCATTTTTTATCAGTAAGCATAAAATAAATGTAAAACTTGGTATTTTGGTGTGATTGATATTATGCTGTAATTTTTTTTTTTAAGATTTTAACATTTAGATAAATTAAATTAAATTAAATTAAATTAAATTACCTTGGTTGCTTAGAGATTATACAACATATCATCCTTTAAAAGGATGTTCACTCAAAAATAGCATTTGTCGATGTTTGTACACCATAATTTTTCAAAAAGAATTTTTTTTTGTCTAAACAAAGTGAGAAAGCAAACACCGATTTTGTTTTTTTAAGCAATAAACATGACTTAAATTAAAAATAAATTTCAAGTTAAAATTAAAGTTATAAATTAAAGACATTTTATGTTTTAATAGTTTATTACTTCAATACACTAGAAAACAGTTCAAAATATAATGTAAAGATGTGAAATTTGTTTTATGGTTTTAATTGCTGGGCTTCTGTTGAGAAAATCAGTATCTTTGACATGGGTTAAAAGACCAAAAAAAATCATTTAAAGGGGAGATACAGCGATTTGATGTATTTTGGTATACTGTACGTTTCACAGGTAGGCTACACGCTGGAAAAGGGGGCGGGGTCTCAGCACGGAACTCATACATGTCAAAGCCCGTGACCACCTCCTTCCTATAAAGACGTCGATCACATTCCGGCGGGCGGGGTTCATCAAGCTCCGTGTTTCTCAATGAGTCTGTCGAGAGCGCGACTGGACTGAGCGTGGAGCACACAACATCACTGTCCACTCCGAACACGACATGGATTACAGACGGATTAAGCGTATTTTATTTGTCAATGTATTTATGAACTTTGTATTTATTTCTCTTCAGAAAAAGGAAGGTACGTGGAATTCATCATTTCAAACTTTGTAAAACTTCTCGCTCGGGTTCTCACGCGCATGGTTTAAACTATTTTATAGCTTCATACTGTGCCGTAAATAGCTACCTGAACGTCTCAGTGGAAATCATTGGCGTTGTCGCAATGTTAAATCAACCTGTGTGAGAAATGGGAGATATTTAATAGCTACTTGTTCCGTCGGTCCGGTGCAAGTTTGTGCGTAAAATTTCAAAGCGAGTTTGAATAGGCTACTTCGAATTGTTATAACCGTTCAAAACGTAGTTTATGCCTTTAGGCTAATAGGCTGTTTTATATCTAAACATCATGTCGCATTACCTAAATGTATCTCGCGCGAGCGTAAAACATTCTGGTGAAGTACATTTAATGAGCGAAGAGTGAAAGTAGCAATAAAACACAAGACTACCAACCGGACACTGCAACGAGACTTTGCATTAGTTTTTTTTCTTAATTATTCATTTATTATTATTTTATTCGGTAATAGTAGCAGCAGACATGATTTCCACGTTTGTTCAAGTAGCAATCAGGCGTTCTTGTGTATTTACTGTACTGTTGCTTAATCCATGACTACTGCTGCGCATCCTGACAAAAATATTTAATATATGATATTTTTGCGTTATTGTCACAGAGGTGCTGCTGGATATGGTGGCTTCAGGAGCGGAGCTGGGTTGGTTGACGTCGCCTGTTGATCACGGGGTGAGTTTACTGTAGGCTGCTTCTACCGTAACAACCTTCAGTTTTATGGGCTGTATTTTTTTTCGTTTTTTTTTTTTTTTTTTTTGTAATTTTTGAATAAACGTTTTTTCCTTATAGGACGCTTATAATTCATAATTTACCCTCAGAACGTTCCTCGAAAAGTTTAGAAGGCTGCGCGTACTTTGTAGTCTCGTGCGATTTTAAAGCCCCGTGTTAGCGACAGTAAAACCGAGGGTGTAATTAACTTTTAAAGGTTGGCGCATATGGTGCTTTTTGTGACGTGAGCTGAAGCTATAACGTTTACTAGAATTTAGAAGCGTAATTGGTTTTGAAATCAAAAGAGGATGTGCATTATAACATGGTAGCTGATTTATAACTAGTACAAGACCAATTCGGAGCTACTAGTCGTAGTTTTTTTAAGGGTAGTCGGGCTGGGTATTGATAGCTGGTTGAAAAGTTTAGATCAGCTAAATCCATGTTTCGAAAGAGCTACTGGGTTTTTCAGCAGGGAACGATCTGGGATGGTACAGTCGGTACAAGTACAGACTCGTTAAGTTTCCTTCTCACCAATACCTTAAAACGTGGAAAAAGCAAATGCACGCAAAGTAATTAAACCTAAAGCATTTTCCTTCAGACTCTCGTGGAAAAAGCAGAGGAATTAAGAATGTGAACAAGGTGTCAGCATGTTCAAGTTTATAGAAGGCTAACTGCACTCTTAATGAGCTGCTGTTTATTTAAAGAGTTCAGTGTCTTTCAAATGTATGCGATGCTTTAAACCACAAAGTTCCTTTTAAATGGAAGCATTCGTTGCGGAGACCGTTTTACTGGCATGCCACACACTACGAAAACAATGCACCTCTTCTGTAATTAATATCGTGGTGCACATGAAATTAGACCTAAGAACACACATGCACACTGCATGTGAACAGCTATGTTACAGCACATTACATCAGTCATGCAATATAAAGACTCTTGCATTGTTCCTTGCCAGAAGTTGGTGGGTAATTGACCAGTATCCTCACTACTACTTAAAATTCCACGGTCAGGACATTTCGTGTTATTTTTGTCCTCAGCATTCGCTGGCATCTTTTCTTTGAAATTTTTTTTTCCACAATCTTGGTTTTGACTTTCTTGCTAACATCCATTTTTTTTAATTTCACGTTGCAGTGGGAGATAGGCCAGCGGGCTGTGAACGGCTCTCTGTTGTATAACTATTATATATGTAATGTGGAGGAACGAGAACAAGACAACTGGCTTCGTACTACATTCATCCAGCGCCACCCCACCGCCTCTCGGGTCTTTGTGGAGCTGCGATTTGTGGTCCGTGATTGCAACTCTTTTAATGCAGACTCGCTAATCTGCAAGGAGACCTTTAACTTGTACGCCTCTGAGGCAGACGCCGACATTGGCACTGCTTTCCGCAAAGGTCTGTTCCGCAAAGTGGCCACCATTGCTCCAGATGAAATTTCTAGCCTTGGAGAGATGAAGATGAACGTTGAGACAAAAATGGTGGATAATCTTTCTCGCAAGGGCTTCTACTTGGCCTTCCAGGACATTGGGGCCTGCGTCGCCATCTACTCTGTCAGGGTTTACTATAAAACATGTCCAGCAACAGTGAAGAGCTTGGCAGCATTCCCTGAGACCGTGGCAGGGGGAGAGAATCAAGCCCTGCGGGAAGTGGCTGGAAGTTGCGTCTCAAACGCTGTAAGCGAGGACCAACCTCGCATCTATTGCACCACGGATGGGGAATGGGTGGTACCTGTGAGCCAATGCCAGTGCAGACCTGGGTTCGAGGCCATGAACAATGCATGCCAAGGTAAGACATAAGTTTCTTTGTTTGGTTTCTTTGTGAGTCCAGAACCAGCTGTTGTCACTTAAG
This sequence comes from Puntigrus tetrazona, assembly GCF_018831695.1. Taxonomy (NCBI): domain Eukaryota; kingdom Metazoa; phylum Chordata; class Actinopteri; order Cypriniformes; family Cyprinidae; genus Puntigrus; species Puntigrus tetrazona. Next base: position 13,952,777 of record NC_056721.1, on the reverse strand, counting down.
GTTTCTGGTTTGGGTCAGGAATTTGAATATTGACTAGACTTCAACATAGATTGTGATTAGCATTTCAGTTGTAGTATATCATTATATAAATTACTGTATTATTTTACAAAAATGTTTTGTGTTATTGTGAATTTTGTCTGTTGTTACGATACATGCTTGTGGCTTGTGATTATTTTTCTGCACGGTATATAAGAAATACTATACTTAAGTTTCTTCCTGTTCTTTAATGGCTCTCAGTTTATAGTGTAGCATACTTTTCACACACAATTTTTTTTTACTTTTTAAGCTTGTGTGTGTATGTATATATATATATATATATATATATATATATATATATAATTGTTCTTTATACGTCTGCAAAATGTAGCATACTTTCTGTATTCTACATATTTTAAGTTGTTCATCAGCCATTTTGTCACGCTGTCACTCTTAAAATTTCAAGTGCTTTGAAACCTGTTTGTTCCTCTTCACTGTGCGTTTGACTCCTATAACCCCCGGCATTCTTTAAAGCACAAGTTCAGACGTCAACGACTTTTGCAAACCCATTGTGCTTTAGGCAGAACGTTTTAATGACAGCTTTAAATCTCGCATTGAGAAAGTGACAATTTCTTTTTTTATTAGGCGTATGTCACAGTCGCCTGTTTTTTTTTCTCTTGTGTTCTTATCCCTGCCACACCAGAGCAAGATCAGCCATGTGACAGTCCTAAAGTGCTTTGTGACTGTGGAAATGAGAGCACCGGCGTGTTGGGACTTGATTAGAATAATTCCGTTTTAAACGTCCTCTAACCTCAACACTTTAACATATTTCCACAATTCAGCCACATGCAGCGACAGGTAAAATTCAGACGAGTGAAACTCAAATTATAGCAAAGTTTCAAACAGGGCATCAGGGTTACAATTTTTTAATTGTAGCGGTTGCACATTACAGTCGCCAATTTCATGCACGTGCATATTTTTGGTTCACGCACATTCCTTATTTTATAGTCTGGGAATTGTGGGAACAGGTGTGTGTGCAATGGTTTAGAATGGGAAAAGATAAAGTGTCAGACTTTGGAGAGGGAGGAGATTGTAGTGGAAAGGTGGAGAATGGAATGCAAAGGTAGCAGAACAATGTAGTGCTGTGTTCAGAGACAAACCCTCCTCTCCAGACCCCCCCGCCAGCGCCTCTTTCACTCGGCTGATGCATTCCTGCTAGGTTTATTAAGGAGCCTTCCCAACTACTGCCGGCCTGAGGAATTCCCTGAGGAGAGCTCCAGGCCAGAGCTGACTCATGTTGATGGATGTACTGTTGATTAAAGGCAATCATTGTCGAATAGCCAGATCAGGGGACTATGGCTAAATGCGTGGGTGGGGTCAGAAATCTGTTCTTTCTCTGAAAGGATGGCAAACTGTCCTGTGGTGGTGAGAGTTCTTAATAATATTAATAGAAGACATGCAGGCGGCACTGAGGTTTAATCAGCATTGACCCTGACACAGTTTTCCACTAATAAAACACACCCTTTCTCAGTCATAATGAATAAAAGAGCGCATACCTTTGTTGACCACACAAAGACGTGCTGCCTGACCTATGCTAGACTGCACTAGGAATTCATGCCCACACCCTGTCACTCACAGTAAACCGAGGTTGCCAGATTTGGACAGCTATAGTTTCTGGAACGTTTCAATGTGCTATTGGCCACCATATTGTTGATCTATAGGAAATACAAGACACTGATGAAACTGGATGGTCTTGAATCTTTATATTTCAGTAGAAAAATCCTTGTGCTTTACTGTAAATAAGGCTTTTCCTGCACTGGAACATGTTAAGCCCAGAGTTATGGGTGACCAAGTTAGAGTTTTGTGTGTATAATGTGTGGTGAGTGACTGGCTGGGTAGTAATTGACTTGGGTGTGTGTCCTCAAGAGCCATAAGTACTGGTTTTGGATGGATCTTCTTCCTATCCTGTTACTCTGGTCTTTTCTTTTCTTGCTTGCTTTCTTGTATTCTAGTTCTTAGTTTCCCACCTTTGTACCCTCTCTCAAACTGATCGTGATCCCTAGAGTTTTCCCAAATTAAACCAACTAGGCATGGTTTATATTTATTGTTATTGGCTGCTCCAATGACAATATGTTATTTTTGGCCTTGACTGCAGGTCTTGGAAGTGACATGTATTAAATGTTTAAACATCCACTTTCACACGGCCCTGCAAACAAAGTTGAAGCTCTTCTGGGAGATTTCAAATGGTGTCTTGTAAATAAACAGCTTTGCTTATCCCCATCTGTCTCCCAGAGACAAATAGATGCTTTTAGGCCATCCCTAGTTTACATGCGAAAGCATTTTAAATAAACGTTAGCTCTGACTCACATACATGTACGTGTACGGTCAAAAGGTTGTGAAATTTTGGAATTCCTTGCTTGAGAAATTGCACAGAGCACTTGAATACCTCGGGCCATTAGGTGACAGCGCAGAAGTGGAATACAGAAATCCTCTGAAAGTGAGATAGTGGAGTTTGCTAGACGGAAGTAAAAAATTCGATGTTCAGATAAAATGCCAGCAATTGCGCAAAGCTTAAAGTTTGGACTAAATATAGTTCAGCAGTATTCCGCCTGAACAGAGCTGATGAAAGCAGTTTTAATCCGTACCCTGAGGTGTAATTATTCTATGTTTTATGTAATGCCCTCTTCTTTTGCCTTATTTAATTCTTGTATACCTATTAAGCCACAGAAACAATTTATCCCCACCTATAGGATTCTTAATCTTACTCAACTAGCAGTTAACCACAACAACTCATTGCCGGTTCTTTCCATTGCAGTACCATTTGTCTGGGCAAGTTTAGATAATGAGGAGCACTTTCAAATGGTTTTGGTTGACGTCTTTGATCCTCTGTCAACCTTATGTGCCAACATAAAATGAAACGAAAGTGGATGACATGGTTGTTCAGATCATTTCAGGATAATGACTGGTAAAACATACAAATTAAATGAAACTATGTGCAATGGAACTCAAAACGTTTGCGTTGACCATGTAGGAGGATGTGAGCGGATGATAAAGTGAGTCACCATAAGGAGGGAATTGTGCGGATTTTTCCACCTTAGTAATTGGTCACGTACAATTCTGCCATTTTTGCATATATAATTTGGTACATTTTTTAGTTCAGTGACAGTTTAACGCTCTATATACGCTGTGGCTTTTACATGAGAGGAGTGAGAGGATTGTGTGCATGTGCTGAGTGTATTGTGCTGCTAGTATGTGAGATCAGCAGTTTCCTGCCTCCATGTCAGCTCTGCGTCCCCCGAAACAGGACAAGCTATAGCGGAAACCGGAGGCCTGCTAATCCTCAGTGACCCTCCAACTCGTCCGCTCAGGGTTTTCTATTGTCGCTCTCAGTCACTGGCTTCATTCACTTATTCATTTCCCACTTATTAAGGAATTTTGTTTATGCGTTTGCTTAACATTTTTGGCCTTACCCAGACTTTGGCCATCTGTGTTGCCATCTCAAAGTTTGGACGATGGGCTGATGATTTGTATGAGAGCAAACCAGTATTGGTGGTGCCCATTCAGTTGAGAGATTGTTGTGGTGTTTTTAGGTTCTTAATTAACAAATCTTCTGGATGAGTCTCAGTGTTTGTGTCCTTTGTGTGCTGTCATTTTCTCTTCCTCCTGCCCTCTTTCCTTTTAGAATGAGTGGAAAGTGTGAAAAAAGAGGGATTAGAGCATTTATTGTGTCTGTTAACGACTAGATGAAAGAGTGAGTGGAATTGTAAAGCGTAGATGTAATTCTCTTACAACTGTTCCATTGGGCTGATAATCCTTTGCACTAATGCTCTCACCACACCTAGAGACCATTCCCTCCCTGCTGGCTTCATGTTACATACCCCCATACATACAAACACACTCACAGCTCTGGCTTTGTCCCGTCTGACCATAAGAACCACTCCAATGACCATTCAGAGATGTTTTCTGTGGAAAATGCATTTTTGTGGGAAAATTAGAATACGCACCTCTCTGTAACTCTCAAAATATTTAGGAATGACCTGATATAAGCAAAAAATGAAAACCTGAAAATTGTCACGCCTGATGGTATAAACATCAGTACTATTTTGTCAGAGTGTTTTGTTTTGGTTATGTGTGTATTTAAAAGTAAGTACTTCTAAATATAGATAGAAACAGACAAAAATGACCAACTTATATACTATATATATATATTAGTTAAAGTGTGCTGCTCCACCAGATGTTGATGAGTGAGCATCAAAATCACAGTAAAAAATAAGTTTACATATTCCAAATAGTTTTATAAATAATTGTGTATATATTTATTATGCTTTTTAATAAAATAAATATTTTTGATGCTTCAATATAATAGTAAAAACATATAACAAAATGCATAAAACGAATAAAAATAAATATAATTAAATATATAAACTTAATTGTATATATTTTTGCACAACGTTTATTTAGAGCCATCAGCACATATAGCTCAGCTGTAAAGTTGTCTTTGCCTCCTTTAGGCCGCAGAAAACCAATGTTTATGATTGCACCATGCTATCTTAATCTTCATTTTCTTATGCGTGCGTGTTTTATTTTCTCAGTGGCTCTCTGTCTGAATTTAACCTCTTCCCCTGTGAAATGAGCCCCTGGCCGCTGTCCGCACTCACTCTGCTCTGGTGTTTGTTTTACTTGGCCATCAACACCTGGCGGAGCAGCACACTTTAACTCAACTCTGCCTAAGGCTACATGTAAGCCCCTCCGTGCCTAGGTTTAAATGACTAGGCCTTTTGTTTTTCTTTCCTTTTTCTCATTCGAAACCCCCCCTGTCAAACTCTTGTCCTAGAGGGGTTCGTGCTGTCCCGCCGCCATGTAAACACTCATTCATTCAGCCCTCCTTCCCCTTCTCTGTCGACCCATCCATCCATACATCCGTCCATTAACGTCACCCTCTCATCAGTCTTCGCTCCGACTGCTCCACTCAACCCACACGGCTCACAGACCCCAGTAGGTCATCGGCGAGCAGGATCCAGCTACTCTCACAATAAACAAACAGTCACTCAGAGGCTCTTACGGCCTGGGCTCTCGGAGCCAGATAGAGAGACGGGGCCCTTGAAAGACGGCCGACACATCTCTGCTGGGAAGTTTGCATTACATAAATGTAATCAAGGTTCCTCAAAAGCCATAAGTCGTTGTTCGCCTCTGACCTCTCGCTACGATTTTGGCGAATGAGCCAGTTTCTCCTTTCCAGAGTGTGTCTAACATTCGCCTTCTCTGTCCACGAAGCTTTGATTGGCTGCCTTAGGAAGGAAGCTACGCGTCAGCCCCACGCTTCCTGCTTCCTGTTGTGTCCAAAATGCGAAGACAAAGCCCCTCGCGCTGAATCACATTCCTGCAGTATTTTGGAAAGTGAAATGTTGGCTAAAAACAGTAGCTTTAGAATTCAATGGAGAATTACAGTGTAAAATACTTTTTCTAAATTGTAAATAATTTTTTTTTTGGAGTACATTTTACAAAAGTATTTATACATCAAATTTAATTCAGTGTATTACTTTATCTTTGTAATTTATTCCTTTTTTATTAATTGAATTGCATAAAAATGTTAAATCATTAACATTTTTAATTTCTTTTACATCAAATCAAAGTGGTTATGCCAAAGTGAATTTAGAGAACACTAAATGCATAGTTACATTAATATATATCATATATATATATATTATTTTATTGTTAAAAATTAAAAACAAAAATGTAAAAACGCACCCTCTACAAAGAATAATTTATGTATTTTATTTAATTATTTGAAGTTAAAATAGTTTTAAAGGAAATCCTATGTCACGTTTTTTTTAATTGTAACTCAAAGTTGGAAGTTCTGATTCCTTACACACAAAGTGTTTTGAATACGTTTTGAGTCTTTTGTAAACTTTTTGCATAAAAGGATTAAAGCGGCCCTCCAAACGCCGTCAGGTTTTTGTCCGTGGCTGTTAAGAAGCCAGCCAGAGTATTAACGCGTCATGCGGCATCTACGCTATTCGAAACAAGTGTTTTCTCTCTCGCTGTCCCGAGTGGCATTCTGCGCCTGTTGTCTGGACTGAATGGGCCGTCGAATGTTGTGCTAGACGCTCACATGTGGCAATGCGGCAAGTGAGGGGACTTAAGAATTTGGAGATTACGAGTGGAGAGCCAAGAGTGGGGGGCATATGAAACGGGCTTCGCAGCAGCAGCTGTTTGGCCCCCTTTCGCTGTGAATAGGACAATTCTTTTTCTTCCCCTACTCCCCCCTTTCCTTTCAAATCCCACCAGGACTCGTTATCCCTCTCTCTGTCTCTCCCTCAGTCCCCCTGTCTCCCACACCATCCCCACCTCCGCAGAGGGCCGCGTTAATGAGTTGCAGTAAAGTCTCTACAACAGCTGGCACAGAAACAAGATGAGGAGTCAACTTGAAAGAAGAAATAAATAACACATTGGCTCGATCTTCGCTGCCACGCTGAATTCTTTTCATGCTGCGAGTTTTCTTTTGAAATAAGAGAATGCGTGCTCTCAAATATTAGAGGTAATGTATACCACCGTTAACCCCCTTCCTGTGAGGGAGAGCAAGTGGCTCAACCCAAAACAAGGCCTCAATTGATACAAAGCGCTCAGGAAGGAGGAAGCACCCTACTCTGTAATTATAACTGTTTGGCAAATCTTCAGATAACAAACCATTAGAAAATGAAAACAATGATTTGGTATGTGACCACTGTGACTACAAAAATACAACGTCTGCAAAAAGTATTTGCTAATTTTTAAGCCACATTGCATTAATATACACATTTCATTTATTTTGCCAGCATATTAAGCTGACATTTTTTCTAATGTGATTATTAATAATCGTATTGTATAGTTCTAAATAATTAATAATATATTTTGACTAATTTTAAATAATCCTAAAATAATTTTGAGCAAAAAACATTTATTAAATAACATTTATTATATCTATATATGCTTATTTTACACTAAGGTATTAAAATAGTACTATTCAAAACATTTAGATAGAAATAATAACAAAATCAAGACAAAAAACATGCCGCTTTATACTGATAGACTTCCTCGTCACAGGTATATGTTTCACACTTCCTAATACTGACATTTTTGCATAAATGTCAATAATCATCTCTCTACTAGTATTACACCGTCTTTGGCCCCTGGCAGCATTTCAACACAAATACAGATATTTCACCTGATCAGGCACATGGTGTACATGATTGTGTAATATTGCAACCAATAATCTAAGCCTTGCGTGTGTCTGAGCTTGTTGCCTGACTGATAAAACTTGCAGCTTGAAACCGAAAACCAGATATCACTGCTTCATTGTGAAGGTAAATCAATGGTTCTGTATGTGGTTGGAAAGGAAAGAGCCAGATTCTGAACGGAAGCAGTGTGTGTTTGTGTGTGCATTGGCTGGTGGTGGAGGACTGGACAGCGGAAGGACATGAGCTGGGCATGTTGGAATGTTTCTAGACAGATTCCTAGGACACCTTTCATTTTCTTCCTGGTGCTAGATTTACAAAATTGGATTGAATGAATTTATGCTTGAAAATCTTTTTTTATTTAATTAATCATGCACATTTGTAATTTTTTTTGTTAATTATCAACAAAACATTTATTTTGTAAATTTGCAAATCTTTTCATTATCCTTTTTTTTTTTTTACTTTTTTTTTTGTGTACACAATTTAATTCTTTTTTCAAACATTTAAATATTTCTTCAACAACATATAACCAAATTATCTCAAGGTAATTTTAGGCTATGAATGATGTCATTTCCCCTCAAGTTTACACAGGTGTCCAATTGAAAGAATTTAGAGTAACCACAGGTGTAGACATATGGACATGTTCTGTGATGTCTGACAACCACAGGCTTTCCAAATCCTTTATTTTGTATAGTACATTTATTGTGTAAAATCTTGTAAAGCCATTGTGCTGCAAGTAAACGCTACATTATTTAATATTTTGATATATAATTCAAAGACACTCATGTATGACTTAGCGGTCCAAAGACTTTTTTGGGACCACTGTATATGTGTAATGTAACATAATATATATATATATATATATATATATATATATATATATATATATATATATATATATATATATATATATATATGTATGTATAATACTAGAATTGACGACAGCATTTTTCTTCTTTATTAAATTCATTGTTAGATGCAGCATTCATTCGCTCTGTTGGTATTATGTGTTTTGCTCTGTTTTCTCTGGTGCTGGAGTTTTGAGAGCAGAGGTACCGTGCTGGAATGTGGGATGACTGGTCCTGTTTGTAGAGAACGGGGGGGATGGTTCACACAGGATGAGTAGGAGTGTGCTTAGTCTTGCTCTGTCAACTTTGTGCACTCTTGCACAGAGCTTCAAAAAAAAGCCGTAGAGAGAAAAAAAAACATCTTCAAAGGAGGTTCATTTACTATGTTCATACATAGATGATCGCTTGACATGTATATATGCTGTGAGCGGTTTAATTGCACCATTTGCTCTCATCCTCATCCAAGTCATCATACATGTGCATTTTTTTTGTTTTACAGAATGTCAGTCTGGTTTCTTCAAATCTTCAGTGTCCAGCGAGGCCTGCAAACCCTGTCCAAAAAACACCCAGCCCTCAGGTCCTGGCGCCACCAGCTGCACCTGCAAGGACGGCTTTTATCAAGCACCCGAGGACCCCAAAACAGCTCCTTGCTCTGGTGAGAAGCTACTTCTGCATCTCATCTGTCATGAGCTAGTTGCTGTCATTTTGTATTTACACACAATATCCTTTCTCTGTCACTCTTCTCTGAAGGGATTATCTTAACCAGTACAGGTGAATGGGTAAATAAAAGACTTGTCTGCTCTTTGTCTGCTTAGGTTTACCCTCCGCTCCTCAGAGTCTGGTGGCAACCACGGCTCAGATGTCAATAGGCAGGCTTCAATTGTCGTGGAGGCCCCCTGCAGACACCGGCGGGCGCAGTGATATCATGTACACTGTGGTTTGCGAACGCTGTGAGGGGAGGGCATGTCAGCCCTGTGGTGAGAAAGTGCGTTTCGATCCAAGCAACACTGGCCTGAAGGACACCAGAGTCACCGTGAGTGAACTGGAGCCCCATTTGAACTACACTTTCACTGTGGAGGCACGGAGTGGAGTGTCCCAGTTTGGCAATAAGAGAGCCACCAGCAGCATCAACACCGCTTTACATTATACAGGTCGGTGCTCTAACTGATTTACTAAGGGGTTGAGAAATTATATTTTTACCATTCACAACTTTTTCTGCTGTTCAAATGTATGGGGTCAACAAGATTTGTATTTGTTTATAAATGAATACATTTATTTAGCAAGCATTCAATTAATCAGAAGTAACAGTAAAATCATTTATAATTCATAGAAGTATTTATTTCTGAAGGATCATGTGACACTGAAAACTGGAGTAATGGCTACTGAACAAATCAGTTTTGTCATCATAGGAAAAAAATCAAAAACAAATAAATATATAATTTAAAATATAAAAATCTTAAATAAATGGGGCATTGAAGAGAATAATTGGGATTTTTAAATTCTCATTTTCAGTCCCTCGATTTTAACTCATATCTCTTTGATTTCATTTTTATTTTTTTCTTTGGGAAATGAAAACTATAAAAAATATATTAAAAAAATTAGTTATACTTTATTTTATTGGCCACTTTAAACATTATGCTAACTATCAGTAACTTTAAAACTACGTGTCAACTAGTCTAATTCTCATTCATTTGCAACCACATGCTTACTTACGCTTTTGTTTAGGGTTAGTTGAAAAGGTTTAAATATACTTGCAAGGTTTTTCATAGTATGTTGTGGACCCATCAAAATAAAGTGTTAGAAGATATTAAACAGTCTACTAATACACTTATGACTGCTAGTTGACATGTAGTTGCAAAGTTAATTACTGTTATTACTACTGAAATAAAGTGTTACCAAAAATTATAGTAGTAGGCTGTAATTTAGGTTTAATCATAAGCAGCAAAAATCAAATTGTTTTAGTTTTTGCAGTATAAACAGCAAAAAAACACAGAAAGTCAGATGTTTACAAACCTGATTCAAACCACATCCATTTGTGGTTTGAAATCCGATTAAAATCAGATATTTTGTGAATTATAGTCTGTACGGTGACTCCAGTCAGATCGAATTTCAGGTTTTTTTTCTAACCCCATTGAAAGTGCACAGTGCTTACTGGGACTGTTTCCAATTACACTCAATTTTCCCCTCACTCTAGTGAACCATTCACTATTTGCGCACGGTCCTAAAGATCAGATGAAAGTTTGGGTGTACAATATAAACAAGCTCATATACGTCAGAGACTCAAACTTACTCTTTTACCCCCAGATCCCCCAAAAGTGACTGCAATGCATCTTGTGGACAGCAGCTCCACCAGCCTGTCACTTCAGTGGTCTGTTTCTCACCGTTCCAAGCCAGTTGCCACGCGTTATGAACTGATGTATCGCAAAAAGGTCAGCTACAATATCCATTTCAGTCTTAATAAGTAACTGAAAATCTTGATCCATGATATTATTTTCTATTTCATCGTCTTCCTTTCATTGTCATGTCTACAGGAAAATGATGAGGAGATAGCCAACGGAAAGGTCACTACCTACACTGTGCTGGTGCTGGAAAAGAACTCGGTTCAGATCAGTGATCTGTCTCCTTCCACCGTCTACTTGTTTAAAGTTCAAGCTCTCAGCCCAGAAGGAAACCCAGGCAGCCACAGCTTGGAACAGGAGTTTTCAACGCTCCCGCAAGGTGAACAAAATGAAAATGTTTGTTTTTATGAAGTCATAAATGTATTTTTATGGCATTTAGTTCTCTATTTATTTAATCATTGAGAAAATTCACTGTTTAAAAAAAAATACCGAAAATAATGACACATATTTGTACACAGTTCAATTAAACGTTCTATAGAATGAGAAAGTCCCAGTACCACCAGCAAATCAAGTTTATGGATGAGACAAACATGATAAAGACATGTTATCCCCAAACGTCCTGTTTCAAAATGCAATGCATTAACACGGACAACAAACTGTGCTAGGCAAAAAACTCATAGGTTTTTTATCATTAAAAATATACATGTTAATGCATTAAAATGAAAAAATGTAGAATAAAACATTTCATTGTTTTTCTTCTTATCTTCTTCTTATTTTTAGAATGTCTTTTCTTGTTAAGTGACAGATAATGTTTCTTTGCTCTTTTATGTCATGGAGTGTTTTTATTCTTGAATGACTCATTTGCTCGGCTGCCTTGTTGTTGTTTTCTTAGCTCTTCAAAAGCAGGGAAACACACCAGTGATCCTCGGGGCCGCGATCGGAGGAGGCATCATGCTTTTCATCGTGGTAGTGGTCCTGCTTCTGCGAAAACGGTTAGCAACAAGCACTTCACACACACACACAACCGGCTTTGTACCTCTTCCCCAGTCACTCCTTTAAGCCGTTTCTTTTCTTCCTCTTTAAAAATCCATTCAGTGTTTCCTTTTCACCGCTCTCACACTCTGACTGAAACGGCTCCTTACCGCTTTTGAGGAAGAATCAATTCGCTGACTGTCCGCTGACTGCTCACTAAGTGTATCTTAACAAGAGCCGTGTTTGAAAGGAGATGAATCAGAGAGGCATATTGTGTAAGATAAGAGGCGACGGGATTGTAGCGGTTCTGTGAAGGCGACCGGAGCCCTTCGTAGTTCCCTGTGATAACCCAGACCTCTGTCACCACTTGGCAAACACAGACCACTTTTTTCTAAGCACTCCTCGACTGAATGGAGCCGGGCCAGTGCTAGCCACTCTTAATACTCAAGTCTGTAAAGAAATGTGTCGGTTTGCTGAAAAATAGAGCACTCATTGAGTTGTTTTTCTTCTACAGGCGAAGAAACTCTCACACCAGACAAGGGCCAGAGGACACCTATTTCTCCAGCCCAGGTTAGTGCTATTGAATTTCATTTAGTAGCTTTCTTCTTTTACAACCCCTCCTCTTAAATTTTCCCTGAATTCTCTTCAATGCAGACCAGCTGAAGCCGTTGAAGACCTACGTCGATCCTCACACGTACGAAGACCCTAACACGGCAGTGCTCAAGTTTGCCAGCGAGATCCATCCCAGTCACATCACAAAGCAGAAAGTCATCGGAGCAGGTTAGTACATCCCTGGCAGTTTGACAAGCCGCTGTGGGGCTGTTTTGAATGCATTCTGGGGGAAGGGAGTTTCAACACTCATTGATTTGAAGCTATGTTACAGTTCATTGGGAGTGACAGCTTTTTTACAGTTCATTGGAGTGACAGCTTAAACAAGGCGCACATTAGAAATTGTCTGATTCGAGCTTTACATGTTAGAGCTGGAATATTTTCAGTGTAGTAATTCTTTCCCTCCAGAGACGCTTTTTCCCTCCCAATGTCATTCAAATTGAATTAGTGTTGTTTTCTTAACCCGCTCTGGAGGTTTTTTTTCATATCCCACATGGAGGAGTACGGCTATAAAAAAACCTGAGTTAATTAATCATGACTTAAAAATAAAACAAACAACCGCTAAATTAGACGTAAGTCCTAAAGTGTTTATAGGCTATATATCAAACGTCAGATTTAAATGAGAAGATCATTGCGCCGTGGTCGCGTTTTCCCTCTTAAGCCGCCCACAGGACGTGGCCCTTGTCCACTTTCTGTCTGCTTGTTGTACACAGATTCTCATGCCCCTTCTGACCCCCTCCCATGAATCTACTCGCTAATGTTCAGAGGCTTCTCCGCAGCCAGATGCATGCTGGTTATCATTTCAAAGCACCTCGTCCATGTTTTTAAATAACCCCTATATGTCACGAGGCACGATTACAGCGTTGTCACGGGGTGTGTTGTTTATCTGATAAGCCTGTATGCCTTCCACTTGTGCTGTAGGTGAGTTTGGAGAGGTGTATCGAGGAATTCTGAAAGCTCCCGGTCGGAAGGAAACAGCTGTTGCTATAAAGACGCTGAAGCCAGGATACACAGAGAAACAGAGGCAGGACTTCCTCAGCGAGGCCAGCATCATGGGACAGTTCTCACATCAGAACATCATCCGACTGGAGGGGGTGGTCACCAAATGTGAGTGCCGTATCAAGACTACATCTATTTTTAGAATAAATTAGCATTAAAAAAAAATTATGTTCAAAAGGGGGCCTCAAAATAAAGTGTTACCATTTATTGTACTGTAGAAGTGTTGTATTAAATAAATATTAATAAACGTTTTTGTTGTTACTTGTTACAGAGTTTTATCCTCTGAAAATATTTACTGAGAACTACTATTTGTTCTTTCTTTTCATTTTGTTAAGTCGCTTTCTCTCTTTGTGTGTTTCTTTTCAGTCAAGCATGCCATGATTGTGACCGAGTACATGGAAAATGGAGCTCTTGACAAATACCTGAAGGTAAGTTTGTCAAATTCATCACTGAGGCAGAAAAAATATGACAGATGAAACTGACATACCTTCAAAGTGATTTAACATAGCTAATAACTTACTCAGGAACTCCCTAGTGTGGATTTCCTTTCACAAGAACAAATTCGATTTAAAACTGTTCTTCACAGGACCACGATGGCGAGATGTCATCCTTCCAGTTGGTCGGTATGCTCCGTGGCATTGCGGCCGGGATGAAATATCTCTCAGACATGAGCTATGTACACAGGGATCTGGCTGCCAGAAACATCTTGGTCAACAGCAACCTGGAGTGCAAGGTGTCTGACTTCGGTTTGTCACGTGTTTTGGAGGACGACCCTGAAGGAACCTACACCACCAGCGTACGTTCACATAGCAAATAAATGTGTGGTTACAAGCTGCTCTTAACTCCAGATGGCTTTATTCTACCATCACTACAACCTGGTTATTATTTCAGGATTTTCGGAAATTACAAGGGATTGCCGACACTTGTTTATATGTTTTTTTTTCCCAACAGGGAGGTAAAATTCCTATTCGCTGGACTGCTCCGGAGGCCATAGCTTACAGGAAATTCACGTCAGCAAGTGATGTGTGGAGTTTTGGCATTGTCATGTGGGAGGTCATGGCCTTTGGAGAGAGGCCCTACTGGGACATGAGTAACCATGAGGTACCACATCGGCTATGAACAATAACTCTGCTGTTAGTCCCAAAGGATCTTCCGTCTTATCTGACTACTTTTGTCTCTCTAGGTAATGAAGGCCATTAATGAGGCTTTCCGCCTTCCTGCTCCAATGGACTGCCCCTCTGCCGTCTATCAGCTGATGTTACAGTGCTGGCTGCAAGATCGCTCCAAACGGCCCCGCTTTGGCGACATTGTCAGCATACTAGACAAGCTCCTCAAGAGCCCTGATTCTCTGAAGGCCATTGCAGATTTTGACCCTCGGTGAGCACTCATCACATACTTTGAATTCTTAAAAGGCTCGTACGAAGCTTCACGAGGCGTGAACGGCAGAGAGACGTTGAGGCATGTACTTTCTGTTACACAATTTTGCGCAAATGGTAGTTCAAACAAAGTCATTCCTTGGTAAAGTTAAGACATGCAGCCACGTACCAGTGGTGTAGCTGAATGGTTTGGCATCTTCAGATGTTTATCACATTGTAGGCATGCAAGAGGGGGATATCGGACAGTTTCGTATCTTTATCAGATTCTCGAACCGAACAGACAGGTTTTCCTCGTGCAGTGTGTTTCTTTCCCACCCAATAATTAGAATAGGGGAAAGGCAAAAAAAGGTCTCGCCGTGCGGTTTGTTGAATGTATTTGTGTTCTGTCTTTGTCAGAGTTTCCATAAGGCTTCCCAGCACCAGTGGCTCAGATGGCTCTCCCTTCAGGTCTGTGGCCGAGTGGCTGGAGTCCATCAAGATGAGCCAGTACAGCGAAAACTTCAATATAGCCGGAGTCGTCAGCATGGAGCAGGTGCTGCAGATGAAAAGCGAGTGAGTAACACACATTTGCCCTCGTTCTGGACCTTTAGCACGCTATGCAAGGGAAGAATGACTGAGCAATCAGATGAGATCACTCCAACTGTACAAAGTACATTTCGGCAAAACTAATTTCTGCTTTACTTGGTGTGTCATATCCTGGTGTCAGTTTATCTGGGCTGAGCTTTTCAGTAATTAAAATTGTGGGGGTTTTTTTGTAGTGAATACGCTCAAATTTTGTCTCTAAATATATAGAGACCGGAGTCATAAAAAGTTTTTTACATGATCTGCTTTCTGACTGCAAAGACTGCAAATTTCCTTATTTTTTTGTTAAACATCTCATTAATTTAACTTCTAATTCTCATTAAATAAATTAGTTATTTTGAAGAAATGTCTCCACCATGTTCAGATAAATGAAAGTTCAAAAAATAGTTGTAGTAGTAAATAATAATTGTAGTAAAAATAAATAAATGAATAAGTAAAAATAAATTGTTATTATTATTATAATTCTAACAACAGCATAATATTACAAGAACAAAAACAATATTAATATAATTATTTAGTGCTGTCACATCCAAAAGGTTTTTTGTTTGTTATGTATATATAAATAGAGACACATGCATGTATATATTTAAGAAACATTTTATGTTTAGTATATTTATATATAATATAAATGATATGAATATAAATATATACATATTTACAATATATACATATACAATATTTTCAAAATATATACTGTATGTGTGTGCATTTATGTATGCATAATAAATATACACAGTGCAGACACATACATTATGTAAACAAAAACGTTTGGCTGCGATTAATTGTTTTTATAGAACTTTTATTATTATTATTACAATCTTACTATTCAAATATATAATTTAGTTTATTTTTGCATGTATTATTATTATTATCACTGTTCAAAATAAATATTTAGCTCTTGTACATACGTTACACTATTATCACCTTTTGGACATATAGTTTTCCTTCTTACATAATAAAAACTAGTATTCCGACATTATGTAATATAGCCCCCTTTGAATAAAATGGCCCCAGATGAACACAATTTGAGAGTTCTGGGAATTTGCGAAGGAATTCAGGGTGTTTGGAGAGCTTCCTTTCCTGTGGCCTACAGCCTACACTGAGGCTGATTGGTCAGGACAAGATCGTATTTAAATAAGATGGTATCTTTTAACTTTTAATAATTCCTAGAACTTATAAATATTTTCCATGTTTTTGTTTTAGGGATCCGGTAATTGAATGTGGCTTAAATTTATGCTTTGGTTGCAAGGATAATCTCGCACAACCGCAGACCATTTTTGATTTACTGTATCTGGCGAGCACGGAAACCGCATAAATTGTAATAACGATTTAACCTTCTTAAGACTTTTAATCGAGTCGAGCAGTAACGTTCTGCTTAAAAACGCAAAAAACTTTCAGCAGCATTGTAGCAAACACCTTAAAGCGCTACTCGTGCAACGATTCTAGTTCGAACGGAAAGCACCGTGGCAGCAGAGAAAGAATAGACGTGGTTTTTAGTGGCCTGGATGTGGTGAATTGTGGCATGCTGTTCCCCCTCCCCTCTTCTGCCATCCATCCCTCCCTTCCTCCCACTGTTTCGGCAGACTCCCTCATCCCTCCCATTCCCAACAGCGCTAGTCGAGGCCCGTGCTTTCACTGTAGCCAGGAACCACCGTTTCTGCCTGCTGGGGCCATGAGGCTGTGCGGCTGCTCCCCCTCACATCAACACGATTGGACTTAGAAGTCAGGACACGAGATGAAAGAGTGTAGGGATGGTGAAAGAGAGAGCTGATGTACATGCGGAGGTAAAGACGACAGTGCTGGACCTCACGGAGGAGGCAGTTTGACTGATGAAGGGGTTGGGAGTGTAGTAACAGCGTAGCTCCAAGACCTCTGGCTCTGCTCCCGTGGGTGTTTTTAGCCTAGAAGCTCGCTGAACTTTGTGTGGAGGACCAGAAATGTCTTTGATGTGTTTGTCTTTTATTTTATGGCCGACTGTTCCATCTGGTGTCATCTGGTAGCACTCTTTAAAACCAGAAACTATTTACAAGTCCTCCGCTGCCTGAGCCGGCCAGCTCTGATTCATGGCGGGTAAAGGGAATCCTTGTTAAATCATCAAGGCGCCAATTAAAAATGTAATTGGGACTCTGATAACATGCTATCTTTTAAACGCCTCCTCAAAATTGCTTTTTGAAAGACAAGATTATGTATAATTTTCAAGCAACCTCCCACCGTGTTATTATCTTTGATGAAAACTAAAGCAAAGACGATGAAATAAATGTTTTTGATATAAAATGTATTAAAAATAAAATAAAATGTTTTTATTAAAAGCAAAAAAAAAAAACAACAACAAAAAACTGGGGAACTAACCTTAAACATGTTTTTAAAAATCTATCTTTTTTTTTTATTCCAAAGGCAACTAATTAAAATAAAGTACAAATAAACAAATAATTTTTTGAGTTATTTTTGAGTATTAACAAAAGACAGGAAAAAAATTTAAAGACAAGAACCAACAAACAATTCAAATGAAAAACACATTGAAAAAATAAAACAATAATTAAACTAACATAACTTTGCAAACCTGAAACAAATACTAAAATAAAACTTCATTGTTGGTTTAGTTTTATGTTATTTATTTATTTATTTATTTATTTATTTATTTTATAAATGGTGCATTGTTAAACTTAAACTTAAAAATTTGCCTGGGATAGTTGCTAAAACTGCATAAAAACTAAGACTAAATTAAAAGAGAAAGTAAAGAATAAACATTTTCTAAATATACAGAAAAAAATAAATAAGTAAAGCAACTGAAAATAAGCTAAAATACATTTTTATGACTCCCAAGCTAAAATGGACATAATTTGGATTTCGTTTTGGATGTAAGAACTAAACAACTAAACTAAGAATTAAATAAAAACGTAAACAAAATAAAAATGTCAAAACCTTAATAACCCTACCCTCCAGTTCTCACAAGCTCTTTCTTTTCTGTTTCCCAGGGATATTCGTAACATTGGCGTCCGTCTGCCGGGCCATCTGAAGAGGATTGCCTACAGCATCTTGGGGCTTAAGGACCAGACGAGCACCCTGAGTGTGTTTGCAGTGTGAACTGTCTTTAAAAAAGTACCGAAGGGACCGAACCCTTTGGCCGTGGACTGAATAAACTCTCAGCTGCCTCGGGATTGGACTGCAGGGACAGCCCTTGACCTGGCCATAACCCTCCAGTCCAGCGAGATGGACTCTCACCGCTGCGGACACATTGGAGTAGCATTTGGTGTACTTATAAAAAATGGAGGAAGTGTAAAACAATCAAAAAGCTATTGATGTATGCATCAAACCATGTATATTAGATATATTTTTACCATATGCATATGTTTATTTTTTAGAGAAAATATAGTCATTTCTTTATAGTTTTGCTTTTTTACATTTTTTGTTAGTTTCGTATGCATGCTATATATTTTCGCCGGACAGCGATCAATGCTAGTTAGCACTCACTTTACGCTCGGATCTTACGTTGCTCCTCCATTGCTGTTGGCACTGTATTGCTCTGTACTTGACTGAACGTTTCAGCAGTACGAGAGAAAACCAGACCCACAGGTCTTTCTGTACCAGAAACACGGACTCGAAGCTGGCGGTTATGGGCTTCAACCTAAGACTTAACGATGTTCTGCTGAGATCAAGGTGATTGTAATGCTCTCTGGTTTCTATCATGCTTGAGTTGGCCATGATTTGATGTCTCGCACGATGACATTTCTTTACAATTGCACTCTCAGCGCTATATGCTTTGGACCATCAAGTTTAAAGTCTCTGGTTTAGATGAAACGGAGCAGCGAGGCGTTCCTTAAATCCTGTGTTTTCTCTGCAAACAAGAAGAGAGGAGGCACCGCCATGAAATAGCACTTAAATCACAAATCTCAACAGCTGTCTCATCCCTTATCGTTATGAAAGGTTACGGCAGTGATGACATTAAGGATCGAAGGGAACAAAGAGCGAGCAAAATGACAAAATGGAAATGGGTTGAGAAGGAAAAAAAAAACTGTTCTGGAACAGATTGTCGGACTAAATCAAATGGGAAAATGCGATCCGGCGGTGTTCTACAAACAAAAGCACGGTTCTGATTTTCAGATATTTGCACCAAGTGACAGTCCTAGCAAACTGAGAAAATGATCAAACAGACCAGGATATGTGGATGATATACCAAGGTCTGTTATTCATTCTGTATCAGCAGATTAAAGTCGCCTGGAGCTGTGAATTGTGGAGACTATCTTTGGCAGATCTGGTTTATGATTAACTGATTTAAGATATGCTGGGATGAAATGCTACAACCTCTCTTGATTATTTCCTCTGACTTATAAGACCTCAATATGATTTCACATGTGGGGTAGATAAGCCCCTTCGTATGGAAAGTCTTACTCCATATTAAATTCTCTCTCTTTTTTTTTTTGTATTTACAGAGGAGAGAAACAGCTACGTAATGTCCTTAAATCTTAATGGATATTGCAGTTCCAGTTAATTTCACATGATTTTTTTTTTTTTGTAGATGTTGAATGCAGATGGGTTCTTCCTTTTTTTAGAAATGACATATTTAGTGTTTGTTTGCAGTTGATAATGTGTTTCATATCTATTTTAAGTGGGACGTTGATACTGGCAAACTGCAGGACTTTGTTGTAAAGGGAAAATTGTCATTTCTGATCACTTATTACCTTTTTCTCGAAACACTCAGTTAAAAAACATGCATACTTCCAAACAAAGAACAGTTTGATTGGGCCAAGTGTTTTGTATTTTATTTAATAGTCTATTTATTTTTTACTTTATTTATTGTTTTAATGACACTGAATTGGGATTTATTTGTAATGGAAGTTTGTCTTTCAGTCACAATAAAATCTTTGTAGCCTTTCATTTCAATGTCACATTGATTTCTTTGCTTACTTTATTTGTTTCTTAAACAATGAAAAGGCATAATAGAATATAAATGAAGTTGCTGCTTCTTATAACAGCTTCATTGTAATGCGTGCCGTAGTGAGCAAGTCAATACAGCAGAGGTTTTGCATGACTGCATTATCTAATTGGTCAAAGCAGCCCCTATTTAATTAGTTAACGGTTGGAAGTCCATCTGTAAACTATGTCAGAAATCACTGAACCTTATAACCCGTGCAGGACAATTTACTTTGTTCTCAATTTAGCCCCTCCTGTCCATAACCGCAGCCTCACTGAACCCAAATTAAGAGACGCTTTTGTCTGGCGCCCACGGTACTGAATTTATCAGCTGCCGCTGAGTGATGCAGGTAACAACGCCACTAATGCACCCTTTTGATAAGGTGAAAAATGTCACGGTTGGAATGTAAATATTTATATACGAAAATAATCGGACAGGGGAAGCTGGCTGAAAAATGAAATGCCATCGCGGAAGTCAGACAGGTAGAGCCCTATCCGTTTCTTTGACCTGCGTTATGTCCGCATGTTTGTCGTTGTCTGGGCAGCTTCGTCATCGTTTGTTGAAATTCACTTGCTCACGTGGCTTGAAATTGTGTGTTTTAGTTTAACACGAGGTACAAAAAAAAAAAAAAAAAAAAAAAAAGAATAGGACGCATTTCGCTGTATGCACATTGCGCTCACCTGTGTTTTGAATTTTGCACTTCATTACACATATTAAGTTAATAAAAGTGGTAAATTAGTAAATAATAGACCTATGGCAGAAAATTATGCAAAACAGCGTGATTTCTCGTGGAAAAAAAAAAACACTAACGTCACATTCACTGACGTCATGTCAAGCGCCATCAAATCGTTTAATGAATCAGACACAAAACTTTACATACATACATACATACTGAAAGTAACACATTTCCGTTTGGAAAGTCAGATGTTGATGTATTAACCGCGCTGAGGGATTCCGTCTTTTGAGCAATTCATTTAAAGAGCCGGTTGATAAGCTAAATAGTTTGTGAATTATAAAAACTGCTTGTCATTATTTAGCCGTACGCGTTTTTGTTTACCGTATTCAGTACAAACCGCAGCGCGAAGTTTTGCTAGCTCACATTTACGCTAAGCAGTGCTCACATTTTCGCAGTGAAGTCACTCCCAACATTTCTTTTTTAGCTCGAAGAGTATCTTATTTCACATGTAAATTGGCCTGCTTCATTGTGAAAGTTAATGGCTTGTGAATAGTAATGTTGACTACAAAGCGAAGACCAATGTAAAGAAAGGGTCGGGTTGCTGTGAAAAATAAGGGAAAGACGTTTAGAAAGCACTATACAGCATATCCCAATTAAAGTATACATTTACATAAGAAACAAGTCCATTCCTATCTATGAGCAGAAATGTGGATTATGGGAGGGACATTTCGTCCTGTGTGCGTTAAGCTAAAATTACAGGCTACAATAGAATAGGTGAGGACTGTTGAAGGCTGGACCGTGGTGCTTTATGCGCTGCACACATGGTTTAACCTTAATGGAGAAATGTCCTGTGTGAGGCCTGTGGCTTTCATTTTTAGGTTTCCTCTTTCTTTACAGTGGCTTTGAAAATGTCCCCGCTCTTTAAAGAACTCCCATTGTAAAAATCATCATTATACAGTTCAAGTATGAGTTTTCCCTTTTATATTTATTTCTTGTCTTTTCCATCGCCCTCTTTTTCATCTGAACACACAAAGCCAGAAGCGTTGTGGAATTTACATCCCTGCCTAATTTTAGGGATGGGTTTCTGACCAAAAAACACATCCTCCAATTTGGGGCTATATTGGTCTTCGTCCCTCAGTTTTTCTCTCTGTGTTTTTCACTCTCTCCTAGCTTATCCTCACTCTCTTTCTCCCTTTCAAGTCATTCTGTTTGTCTTTGTGACTTTTCCATGTTTTTAGGCTTTGCTACCACGCACTCACCAAATCTCCTTCATGTTTCCCTTCATGTTTGGTGACTTACGCTCAACCATATGGTCCACGAAGTTGTTTAAGGGCAAAGATTTTGCATTGAGCATTAAGTGGTGAACTAAAACACAAAAGCGAACGAAGTGGATTAACATTGGACTGCATAAACCCAACAATGTGCAAAATCATTACCATTACATAAGCTGAACTGGAAAAATGACAGTTCTTGGTTTTTAAATGTCTTTTTAATTTCAATGGTTTCGTGTTTTCTGCAGAGCACAGCCAATAATTTATCGCTCAAAACACTTTGTAGTCAGTACAAAACTACATTTATCCTTGCAGCTTGAACCTGTATTTAATGCAATCTGGGATATATAGCCTATATATGCAGTATATATTACCTTGTGTAATTTTGTTCACGATTTTCAGAATTTGTCTCTCACCCATTTATCTTTTTCCTAGTAAAACTAAAATACTGCTTAAGAAGCCTATTTATGTTGCTGTTTTAATTATGCACAATAAATTAGTTTTATTGTTTGAGGAGCTTTTTTCCCTATAAAATATGGCCCTATAGAAAAGACAAGCGACCCGTTTTTGGGTCGTGACTCACCAATTGAGATCCACTGGTTTAAGTTATGTACGTCTTCATTACTTTGTGAAAACAACATGCTTTTATGTAGGCCTTTTTTTGCAGCGCGCTGTGTAAACACATGTGTAACGTGTGTAAAAACATATGTGGACTGGGAAGAATCTGACAAGTTTTTTTTCAAACCTAGTTATATACAAAGGCCACAATGTTTGTTCTCGACACAGTTAAAAACACCTTTGAATGTATATATTATATAAGGTATACATTTGGCAAAACGTTTCTTCTATGACAACTCAATGGAAATAGATTTATTTGTTTAGCAGTTGTGACATGCATGAATTTGTCACAGTGCCTAAACAAATGCTGCTTTGTGCTGAAAGTGTCCTTGATATGTTTATCTTTAACGCAGCTTATCTTATCTGCATTTTTACAATGTGCAGGGAAGTGTAGTTTGGTTAATTATGCTTACTAGACTGTAACTCATCTATCAGTATGCTTTAAATACGGTTCTTTCAGACCTTGACAGCTTGACAATGAAATATGAACTTTTTCCCTTTGTTTCCCCTGTTACGCTTTAAGATGACAGCTGCAAACGGCACAGAACTAGCATGATTGCTTCCTGTGAAGTTTCTCTGTGTTGTTGTACGTTTTTAGGTCACATAATTACTCTCTCGACAACACGAGCTCCATTTTTCGGTTCTCTGTAGTATTCTTTCAATTAGATCTGTTTTGCCTTGTCCCTGAGTGGCCGTGACAGTCCTTTCAAACTTTATCGACCCTCTTTCTGCTGGCATTCTTCAGCAGTTCCCTTCTCTTCAGCTCCTGTCTGCATGTGTTCTTGAAGCCATTAATCGTTCCTGCCTGCACAATGTGAACCCCAGCAGATAATTACAGTAATTAAACCAATTAGGCAGCATATGGAACGAGAGTTAACATGCCCCGAGGACACTGAGGTCTGCTATTCATCCCCTGCATGAGCCTCTGCTGAGGTGGTCCCCGTATCTGGCACTGCTTAAGGAAGGGGTCGGGGAAATTGCTTCAACCCAATTTTGGATTAAAGCAATTTCCTTTTAGCTGAGCCTTGAATACGGTGTTGCAGATGTATGCTGCCGGCCTGCTGCAAGAGGGGACTTCAAACAAAGAAGGACAACTTGAAGACAACTGAGAAGAAGATAATATGAAACAGCGCCGTAATTCTGTGTTGTGAACTGAAGTGTTTGATTTGTCACCCTTAAGTCATATAAAGTGATTTTTATGAAGATATATAAAATAGCAATATACTGCTGTTGATATGGAATGTTTCCTCAGTCATATAAACTGTTTTCAGCAGCAATTTCTTTGGTTTATACTTCATGTTCTAATAAATATTACTAATCAAAGTGTTCATTTACTTATTGTGGAGATATTACAGCACGGCTGTCTTTAATACTAGATTCTGATTGGTCAAACAGACCTTTTTTCGGTCCTCAAATCCGATTGGTTGAGCAAGTATTTAAAAATGTAATAGTTTGTGTCTTTTTCCCCATTTATTTTCATTTCTAGTTTAGTTGGATTTAATTTTATGCGTAATGGGCTCTTTTTTGTTGTTGTTGTTCTATGATATGCTCAACCAAGGCTGAGCAAGTTTGGATTTATTCTGAATGCAATTGTTTGGTTGTAAAGTTGTTGCAACTACAAAAAAGTAAAAGTTCATTGTTAAGTTTAGTGATGTGATCATCTTTATTCAGCTCAGTTCTGTTCCCTTCAAAAAGTGTCTCTGCAATCAAGTCTTTAATATTTCCAAAAATTTAGTGTCCCCAAATGAGCAAGCCAAAGCCAAAAGAAAATGAGAAAAAACCTTGGTAGAAAGCAGGTTCAGTTAGAGGGCCAGATGATCCAACATGGTGTTTGTCGTGGTCTTGGCCAAGGTTTTGTGCCACTGTTGGCTTTGGAAGAAGAATAAAACTAATATCAGCTAATATTAGATGCCATACTTTTTTTTTTTTTTACGATGCAACAAGTAAATAAGGCGTTATTGGCATTTTTAATGTTAGCGAACACCTTCAGAATAAGACATGGCTTTTTGGGACTAATTTAACAGACACTTTAAACATTCCCAAATTACACTACATTTCCTTTACATATTGCAAGACTGTCAAAGTAAATAACTTACCACAGTTAAACCACACAAAAGAATGCATGATCCATAAAAAAGTCCCACAACGACACTTCTGCTGAAGTATGTTCTTAGCATGTGCCTGGAATTATGTGACAGCCTTTAACATAAAAGGGTTAACTAGGAGTAACCACAGTCTCATTTAGACATCATTTATACTGCTGGACTAAATGAACACTCTTAGGCTGCATTCAATTAAAACTCATGCAAATAAATTCAAAGACACAGTGTGCTTGTAAAAATATCAAGAAACAAAGAAACTTTACTTATCATACAGTCAGTAACAATTAACAAATAAAGATAAAGAACACTACCAGTCAAAACATTTTGAACAGCAGTTGTTTTTAAGTTTTAAGTTAAAAAAATGAAGAAATGCTATAAAATACTAACATGACATGACATGATAACATATAACATGATTTTTGAAAAGTATAGATTATGAATAGTTATCTATTTTTGTAAATAAACTCTTTATATTCATATTTACATCCAATTTTTTGCATAATCTATATCTACTGTACAGACTTATACATTATATATTTAAATATAGTATATATGTATATACATTTATATTTATATTCTTATCATTTATATATAAATATATTTAATATATGATACACACAATGTATGCATATATTATGTAAACAAAAAATATTTTAAATGAGATAAATCGCAATGAATAATTTGACAGCATTTATTTATTTATTTATTATTATTATTTATTTATGTTTATTATTTAACGAGTCACACTATGGATTCTATTTTGACATTCTAACTGCAAAGTCTATAGCCCAACTCATGGCATGTACAAAGAAGCCACATGTTCGACCATTTTGATTGAACACAAAGAAATTAAGTTTACTGAACTCACTTGCAATGCTTTACGTAACAGAAAGTAATAAAACTGAATAATGTGAACAGCAGAAACAAATAAGTAAAGTGAACATAATTTTACTAAGTTAACAGTGCATTATCTTTTACAGTGCAGTGACTGTAACACTGTATGTTACATACAAGTTCTCAAGCATTATTAGAATTGAAACTACACAAACAAATCTGAAATGTCATAATTAAGCTGTTACTTAGGCTCTCATTGTTGTAAAACAAACCCCTTCAGGGTGATACAAGACCTCAGCTTCTTGTCATGAGACACTTGTGATGTCACTATCTTCACATCATATTTCTGTTTTTTTTGTCAAATGGCACTGGTCAACACAATTACACTTTTGTTTAACAAAAATACACTGGCTTTCTTGTGCTGATATTATGATCTCGATTCTTGCATGTATGGGCCTCTCGAGATGAATATTTGTGGTGCTGCAACACATTTGTCCCGAAGCATTCAAACCCTTGCAAATGAGATTTGTCAAGTTCAGGTTTTCTTATGTTTCATTACAAGATTTACTGCAGTAAAAACAGTTTAGGTTAGCGGTATTAGCCAAGAAACAGGAACGAACTGGAAACTGGATCCTTCCTCTGCTTCTTCTCTTCCTGACAGGCATTTGCAAGCACCGGACCAAACCTCTGAGGCGTTCAGCATCAGTAGAGATGACAAGAAATGTCACATGCAGATCATATCTGTGAATCCACCGTTCAGCATTTTCTTTGGAGCAGATAAAGAATGTGGAGGGTTTTCTCTTCGACAGCAACAAGTGGGGGGTCTCAGAGGATTTGCTGGCAGCGGCAGGTGAGGCGGGTGAGATTATCTTTGTCTGAAGTGTGAGAACAGCAGACAGTGGGAGGGAGTCAACAGTAGTGGGAACCTGCTGAGCTGGTGCTGTGGAGCAGGGGTGGGTCTTTACAGCGGAACAGCAGATCGGGTTTCTTTCCAGCGCCGATGGATTGAAGCCGTGAACGTGAGATCTCGATCAATAATGACTTACGAAAAACACAATACTTTGAACAAACGACTTTGAATTTATGGGTTTGGGGAGATTTATTACGGCGTTTCACAGCGTTGGAAATCCCCTGCTGTCACAGCGCAAGGCTGTTGATGAATTTTAGTGACATATATCGTTCGTGTTTTAACATGCTCATTAAAAGAAAAACAGGTCTTGTCTAACAGTTACTTTGGTAGCCATTGTAAGCTTGTTTCATTGTCTTCAGATGACTCAGAATTCGAGAGGAGTTTTGATTGATAAATCATGAAATATCATCAGGCATGATTCCAATTTTTGCCCGTTTTCTGGTTTTCAGGGTGCATGTTTTGCTGTAAATATATTGAAAGGATAGACAATTCTGTCATCCTTTATTTGCCCTCTTTTTGTTCCAAACCTGCATGACTGACTTTCTTCTGTGGAACATAGAAGAAGTAATTTGAGATTTTTTTTGTGCTTTTTCGTTCTATATAAATCAATGGTAACCAAAAGGGTTTGGTCACTACTTGGTCAGAAGGAAAGTCATACGGGTTTGGAATAACATTAGTGTGAGTAAATGACAGGATATTCTCATTTTCGGTAAACTATAACTTTTTGCTTTCTGTTTTTGATTAAAGTCAAATTATTATTATTTTGTTTAATGTAGTCTTTTTAAAATATACTTTTTTTTTTCAAATGAAAACTAGACTGCAGCAAATATTTAGACATTTTGAAAACATCCCCTGATTGCATCTCTTGTTAAAGGAGTTAACCTTACGTCCCAGGCCACTGAGTAAAGCGTTCAGTCCAGCCTCTCAAGGGGGAAAAACCACCGACAACTCATAAAATGGATTATTGCTTTAGTTATGTTATTTATGGTGACAGAAATATGTAAACTGTATGGAGACAGAGAAGAGAAAAACACTCAGCCAAAGACCTCCAAAGTCAGCAGCCAAAAATAAAATCTGTGGTGTTGAGTTTTTGTTTTGAGTGACGGGATCAAACTGACAAGTCCCACGGGAAAGTTTTTTTTTTATTTTAATGAACCAATATGAACAAAACATTGCTTTTGATAATATCTCTTTATTGTTTTGAAATCTTTTTTAATACAGCACAGCAAATTTATACTTCATAATGAAGCTAATTTAAGAAGATTTCAGTTGGCTGCAATCATTAAAAAAATATCCATTTATACAATAACAATAGCCTATATTACATTTAAGAGAAGTACAAACCTGCTCAAAAAAACCAACAAAAAAAAACTGTAGAAAATGTAATGGGTTTAATGGTTGTAATGGGAATTGCAATGGTTTTAAGGATGGTGTCGACTGGTATGTGATGGATTCTGTTGGTGGGACGTTTGGAAAAATCCTATTGGAAAAATGTTGTATGGGTTTGTAATGAAAAAAACTAATGGTTCATATGGTATTTTAATGGAAACCATTAGAATTTCTGTGATGGTTTCTATTGGTCCTCTATTGCTTTGTTTTTTTTAGCAGGGAAGTATGACTGGTCGACAGCAAACTCATTTCAAAAGATTAATTATTCTTACTAATTCTTACTATTCACTGAAATACCACAAACCTTAGAGTATTGAACAGTTTTTCATCTTCAGAAAAAGGCCCTTAATTTTCTAATTTACTCTCAAATAAACACTGTGATTGATTTCAGTGGGCTGTTGTCGTTCATTTGTATAAATCTTTTACGGTGTCCTGTGCTATGATTAGTTGTTCATGATAACTCTGATTACATAGGGGAGATAATCAGAAAACAAAACGCGCAGATGACGGTGGAGGTGAGTGGAAGTTGTTGAGAGGACCCTGTGGAGTCCAGGATCTGCAATTAAACTGCTGAAGCGCACAAGCCTGGATTAAGTGTTCACTACACAAACACGCACTCATACATTTGTTCATAATTCATCAATCGTGTCTCAGTGTCATTAGCAAGATTATATTAGCAAATTTCCAAGTGCCAAACGAAACCCTGAACACAGAAAACACGCAATAGGCCGACTCACTCTAATCAACCCGTTTAATGACTATCTGAGGTTTATTTTGTTTGTTTGTTTTTAAGTGTCCTCATAATGAGTTATGAAATGTTCTTATTTTGATTTTGGGAGTCCTAAACAACAGTTTGACATGAATGCAAAGTGAAAAAACACTTCATTTTCTTATAATATGCATTTAATTTATTTGTTTAATCATTTTGGACGACTTTATTTGATTTAAAGCAGTGTTTGTGAGCTTTTAAGGCTCCATAAAGCGGCACATAGTGGGCGACCAAAGAGAAAAGATCAAGTGGGCGGGATTTTGATATCAACATGAAACGCCTCGGGACTCGTTTCAATGATTCAGAGTCGACTCTTTCTTTGAGAGACAATAACTTTAAGCACTTTTAGATTTAAATCTTTGCAGGACCTTTTCTTTCATTAAGGGCTGTGTTACACACCGCATAAAAGTAAATGAATATATATATATATATATATATATATATATATATATATATATATATATATATATATATATATATATATATATATATAGGTTTGTACATCTCGTAAATGTATATATAGAGAGAGAGATTTAAAACAAAAAAATCCACCTCTAAATTTCTCAGTTATATATGTTTGATAGTTTTTCCATGCTGTGATGATTTTGAGAAATATATAGAGCTGGTGTGAAAGAGCATGGAAATCTGTGGGAATAGTAAATGGATAGTTAAATGCACAATGGAAATTTATGTGCCCGCAGATGTCAAAGACACATGTGCAACCTCAGAGAGCGAAAGAAAAACCCCTTCTGACAAGGTGCAATTAGTGTAAATCTTTAGTATTTTCACATAGAAATGTTTGAATTCACTTAAATCAAGTCCTATTTTGCGAGAAACCTCATGAAAACGTATGTGTGCTCAGTGCACGTTCATTTGATTACCACAAGGTGTCAGACTTTCCTCAAGATAAAATATGGTTTTCCTCTAGCTTTGAGCTAACTCTACCAGAGAAGCTCACATCACCAGAAGAATTATACTGAGGTAAGCGAGAGACGGTTAGTAAATTACAGTCGCATCGTTTATGTTTATTTTTACGTTCTTCGAGGCCCTCTGATACACGCAGTGCAGTTAAAAAGGAAGCAGGCTTTGCCACGTGCAATGAACATGACTTGGGGTGATGTCAGTGAAAAACAATTTGAACAATGTTTGCTCAATGGATTACAGGTTGACATGAAACAAGGAGAGTGAAAAGAATTTCTTTTAAAGCCACAAGTTCAGACATGTGTCACTGCATGCTCTGAGACATGGAAAAAAAAAAAGAGAGAGAGGGTAAAAATAAAACCCAAGGGACATTTTCCTTTAAGACTGAAGAAATCACCAAAACACTCAAACACATTTAATTAAACTAATAAAGCTTTCAAAAAGACTACATTTACAAAAACATGAAATCATGTAAAAACCTGCTGTTGGGTCTGGATGCCCCTTTAAGGTTCTTTACCTTCCCGAAGACAACTTGATAATAGACACGAGAATTTGTTTTCCGAATGTGTAACCTGCAAGTGACATCGCTTCAGTTGAAAGGGAAGTAAACTGTTTCCAGCTCTCTTCAGTTCGCTTCTGAAACGCAGCCCCTCACGCATCTTTATTTATACATAAAGAAAGAGAAACACCCATAGAAAGATTACAATAGGGAACATTTCTGTGTGTGCTTGACCCTGATGAAATGTCAGTTAGATGGAATCTGCATGGGTGCGAGCTCAGCCAGGTGGAAGCTGCGAACAGCTTCCTGTTCTTTATGGGTGAGGCACCAACCTCTTACGCACACACACACACACACACACACACACACACACACACACACACACACACACACACACACACACACACACACACACACACACACACACACACACACACAGACAGACACAGAGACAGAGACAGACAGACAGACAGAGACAGACGGACAGAAATCCTTCAAAACAACATTAATATATTAGACAATAATGTCAATAAAAGTATGAAACAAGAATAGTAGTTACAACACCCGCATAGGAAACAGTTAAGCTATTATTATATTTCGATCCATTAGGATGAATACAGGTAAGTTATCCAAAGTGTGAATCACTGACTGATGATATGTATACTGTGTATATATATATATATATATATATATATATATATATATATATATATATGTGTGTGTATATATAAATAAATAAATAGTATTTGTACAATGTATACATTGGTTGTGCTTGTGCATGTGTGTGTGTGTGTGTGTGAGTAAACACTGGAGGGCAGTTTTGTACAAAGCATTCAATGGTTGATGCATCTTTAGTTGACACTGGAGGGCAGTAGAAAGCTTCAATGGTTGGGTTTCTGATAAAAATTTCAGCCTTGCAGAACATCACCTGAACAGATCTAATCATAAACAGTCTAATCATAAAACTGCTGATATTATACATTTAACTATGCTAATTTCGCCACTTAACATTCATTTTTAAACCACTTATAATTTGACACATGCTATTTTTTTAGAAAAGAAAATGTATTAAGACCTTTAGATACAAAATTAAGTTTATGATATTAGTAAAAAAATATATACCTTAAGAATAAGGATCTAAATATATTCTCAAATGCAGTCTACTACATTTATATTATGTTTGTTGTCTAATTTCAGCAGTTGAAGTAAGTTTTTCTTTAAGCACCAATCATTTATGTTGGATCACAACAAATGCTTTTTTGTGTTTACACAAATTAGCAACATGTTCAAATAAAAATGTGTAATTAATTAAAATGTAGGTTGTTTGCCAATGTTTTGGTGTGTAAATTGGGCACTGGCTGAAATTACACATTTATAATTATGCTAATTTCCCCTTTTATGTCCTCATTTAAAATAGATTTTTAAAAAAGACTAAGAATTTATTAACAGTGGCAAATTTAATCTTTAGCACATCACAAAATGATTTTTTTTTTTTTTTTTTTTTGCATTGTACATTATAATGTTTTGATGCCTAAATTAGCTTGAGCATTTAAAGTGATTGATTTTAGCTTTTAGGTTTAATGTATACATTTTTATAAATATTGTTTTATCAAAATCGTTTTTTTTAACACCAGCCGGGTATCGGTTATTAGTCATAACACAGAAATAATTGTCAGCTTAATGCTGTCGTCCAGAATTTCAATATCAGTGCATCCCTAATGTAACCTCGATAAAATGTAGTAATTTCAGTATGTAAATGGTGTGAAAGTTGGGTCTGAGAGAGAAAATGAGAGCAGAAGGGGGAGGAGAAGACAGGAGAGGAGGGGAGGGACTGAGTGCAAGCAGTCTATGTGCCGTTTTCCCCACTTCTCTCTCTCTATCTCTTTCCTTCTCCTCACTTCCATCCCCACTTGAGAAACAGTGCTTCACTGTACCGGATGGACACCAGGTCCTTTTTTCCCTCATCCTGGACCAATCTTTTGCCTTCTCTCTTTTCTTCACCTCTCTCATCCAGTTGGCTCTCTCTGCTTGTTCTACCAAACCCGCGCTCATCTCTCTCTCCCTGTTGCTAATTTTTCCCCGTCGCCCCACTCTCAGTCAGCATGGTGAACAGATAACTGCTAAGCTGTTGAACATGGGCTCCTGCCTCTGCAAAGGTCACCAAGGTCAGTCTCTTCCTGATTGTTTGATCTGAGTTTGTCTGTCTCTGTCCGTCCTACGTCCATCAACCTACCTGTTGGTCCGTCAGGTCTTCACTCCTATCTGTTTATTCACCTGTCTGCTCATCTCGAGCATTTACATAACGCGTGGACGTGAAAAAAAAAAAAACACAGCTTATAGAAATATAATGCAAAATGAACACATAGAGTTGTGAGTCGCTGAAATAAGTGCAGTCTGTAAGAATAAATAGATTTATTGTTTACCATTTTTATTTTTTGATACTGATGCACTGATGCATGCTGCTGCTAAAATACTGATGCTGACATACTGCGCTGTAATTAAATATTACACAGCTTTTTGATACTTGAGTCTGATTGGTCAATCTGGCCTCCCAGAGGTCTGATATTTCCTAATATTTTCTGTTGTCCATGGCAACTCTGTATATCAGTTGGCTCCTCCCTCGTAATTGGGGAGTAACAACAGTAATTTAACTCACATAAAGGTGTGTGTATATATATATATATATATATATATATATATATATATATATATATATATATATATATATAAAAAGTTAATTTTGACATTCTTTAGAGAGCACCCCGCCCACAACCCCAAAACCCCTCCATCCAATATTCACTTATGTGCATAATCTGGGTATTTAAAGTGCGCTAAAATATTGCATAGAATAGCGCAATAGGGATGCAGCCATATGCATAGACATTATCATGACTAATAATAAAATAATCATAAAACTATTCTCAAAGTCCAAAAAGATGTAGATGTGTATTAAATGCTATCAAAATTTCATGTCAGAATGTTTATTTGGGTAGTAGGCCTATCCATTTTACGTGTATTAGGTAAGACTTTAGTATAGAGACCAGTTCTCAGTAGTTGCTTAATATTTCTAGTACTTATATGGCTGTTTATTAGTATGTGCTGTATAAAGCATACATTCTGCATTACCATTTTCTACATCCCTAATCCTAACCATTGTCTGAACATAACCACTGCCTTACTAATTATTAATAGGCAGGAAATTAGTAGTTTATTGAGCCAAAAGTTGTAGTTAAAGGTTTGTTGATCGTGAGAATTGGACCAAAATAAAAATTGAATGGCTGTATATTATAGCGTATGTAATGACTATAAAAATAGAGTAAAAACAGAATTCTCATATTAGTATTTCACGTTCTTGTACTTATTAATTTGTTGAGTAGCTGTGTATTAACTATTAAACTCTGTTAATAATGGTTTTTCATGAACACAACTATACAATATTCTCAAATCAGTATTTAATGTCCACGTATTTACTGATTTCGTGAGTATCTGTTTATATTATATCTTACGTAACGACAGTCTTTCTACACTAAGGGATTTATTTTAGTCATTTGTCGCTAAATTCAGAGGCCAAACAGAACCAGTTGTTGACGCTGGAGTAGCACAGCTAATTCTGAGAAGTTTCCTCTGAGAGCCGGAGGGAAATTATTCTGTTCTCATTTGGATCATCCCATCTGAATAAGACAAGTGTATTACGAATCGTAAGCCAGCGAGACAGCTCAGTCTGGGTACACAGATGTACTGTCACAGTATTTACAAATGAAGTCTAAGGTGAGAGGCGGCATTTCATCCTCAAGGTGTTCTCCAAGGAAATGGCACCAATGAAGTGGTTGATTTGTGAATCCCAAGGAGCGGAGGCTAGTGATTGTCTGGGTCTTGTGGGGGTTAGAAGGTCCAGGGCTCTCTAGCTAAGAAGGAGCATGGAGCGCGAAATGCCAGGGTCAAAGCTGATGTATAATGCATATGTGAGATGGATGGAGTTTCACCGTGATGAATGGGAGGTGGGTTGTAGAGGGGGAGACACGCACAACGTGTGACATTGTAAAGGTCACGCATTGTCAGTTGATACCTGTTAGCAAATAGCATGCTGGCGGGAGCCCGAAGCTCCACAGGTCTGAGATTAGCTGTCCTCTTTGAGGTCTAACCTCAATGAGATGCGGCCGGTGACGAAAAATGTGCTCTCGAACATTGGGGATCCCCAGGGAGGTGTTGTCAAGACAATCTCTTGTTGCTATGGAAACATGAGAGCAACAGTAGTGAGTCCCGTCCATCCACTCCAGATCAAACTGCTACATGCACACTCACACATACACACACTCTTCTTATTTGACACTGAAAAAAATTATTTAATAAACGGTTGTTTGCATTTAACAGCAGCATGTTTTGTTTCTCTAGAGCTGCAAAGTGGCCAGCAACACCCCATGGAAGAGCTTCACTCGTACGCTGAAGGGCAGCCCATTTTTAAGGTGTGTTTTGTCACCAAAATCAAAAGTGGGAGCGTTTATGAAGATGTATAAATGTCAGTTATACATGGGAGTGCTTTCGCACTCTGAATGTGTAAGATCTGGTAAAAGTGCCTTGTTAGGTGTAATTAGCACCTGTGATTCACTTGCAAATGTGATTTCTGAAAGGTTTTATTTGGTATGTTAGGCTGTCTTGTGTTTCCTGTCTTGTCATGTTATTCAGGGTAACCATCAGCCCTACAACGGCAGCATGTCGGATAAAAGGAGCAGCAGCGGGTATGACATCGGAGAATTGGCTACATCTTCCCTGCTGGGTGAGGAGCAAAGAGCACATGTTAGGCACTGTCACACTGTGTGTTGTTTTGCTGTGTTTTTGCTATCGTTCGGAATCATTCGTCTGAATCAGAAGAGCAGTCGACCTTTACAGAAGCTGGCTAATGTAATTTCCCTCTGCCTGCATATCTCTCATTTATGAACAATCTCTCTCTCTCCTTCTCTAGTGCCTCTTTAGCCACCTGTTTCCTTTCCTGCCTGTTTTTTTTTTTTTTTTTGCTCGATTTCTCCAGGCCCAATCTTTTCAGAAAGTTAATTACATAGACTAATAATGTGTTATGGGTTTTAAAGCTTTTCCAAAGAACATTTTTGATCGTTTCAGTCTAATTATAAATGCAGTCACCAGCTGATGAATATGCATAATGAGGAAAAAAGAACCACAAATCTCTGATCGATGCTATTAGGAGGATTAATTTATAAAACACATGTCATGGGGAATGCAAATTATTGCTGCTTCAAGTAATAGCTAAGGACCAAGTTTGTCCATGTAGAAATGTGTTTTTTCACTTGTCCCTAACTACATTGAGCACAAAATGTAATTGTTTTTTACACGTAGCTAATATTTGTGCCTCTGATGCTTTGAAAAAAAAAATGCAGAGGGGCCCTAAACTGTAACCCATTGAAAATGTCTTCTGGTCCCTGC
Source organism: Puntigrus tetrazona (assembly GCF_018831695.1). NCBI lineage: Eukaryota > Metazoa > Chordata > Actinopteri > Cypriniformes > Cyprinidae > Puntigrus > Puntigrus tetrazona. The sequence continues at coordinate 13,917,525 of NC_056721.1, read as the reverse complement.
CTTCAGACACTAATCCTAAAAGGCTTTTCATTGATGACTTTAGACCTTTTTACCCCAGACGATTTATCCGTTCTCGCTTTTAGCATCACGTCTTCACCTCCTTCCTCCTTTGCATTTCTTTTATTTCATTCGATTTGCGCTCATGCTAATCCCTCCGATCTCCTCAGGACTGCTGGCCACTATTAAAGACCACATCACTAAGCCCACTGCGATGGCCCAGGGCCGAGTCGCCCACCTGATTGAGTGGAAGAGCTGGGGAGGGGAAACCACGTCTGGAGCAGGCTGGTGTGGCTGGACGAGAGATGGTGGAGGATGGGGAGGTATGGGAGCATCGCTGCAGGAGGACGAGCAGCTCTACTCCCACCTCACCGATGAAATCAAAGAAGCACGATTTGCTGCAGGTGACACAGCATTTATATATTTAACATTTAACTACCCAGGTTTAAACTTATCTCGAAACTTCAGGCCTGCATAATAAGTATTATTGCAGTAATACCTTGATTATGTTGTTTAATGCGCCTCATGGACTGAACAAATGCGGGGTTTTTCCATTCGTTCTTCCCACACTTAATAGCTCCTATTGAATGTCTCTTTGTGATGTGTTGATGTTCATGTCAGTACTATAGCAACCAATGTAGATATACCGGAAATTGACTACACTGTCTGATCGAACAGATCAGATAACATCCCTCAGATGTCATTGGAGTGGTCTTTTTTAACTTGTGGCAGTAAACAATCACCTAGCAACCACACGGCAACATGTTAAGAACAGCTTTAACAACCACACGGCAATGCCTTGGCCTGTTGCTGCAAAACCTGCTACTGTTTTTCTTGATGAGTGTAAAATTCAAATCATTGTCTGCAGTGAATGGGTGCCATCAGAATGAGAGTCCAAACAGCTGATAAAAGCATCACAATAATCCACAAGTACGTATTAACATTTTAAGTGAAAGTGTGCATTTTGGAAAAACAAATTCATCCAAAAGATACTTTTAACTTAAAACTGTTACTTCCAACTAAAATATAAGTTTTCACAAGACATTAACTGAATGACTGAAGCCCTGTTGATTACTTGTTGATTATTGGGATGACTTTATCAGCTGTTTGGACTCTCATTCTGACTGCAGAGGAATCATTGGTGAGCAAGGGATGTGATGCTAAATTTCTCCAGATCTGTTATGATGAAGAAACATCTTGGATGGCTGGAGGATGAGTGCATTTTCAGCAAATTTTCATTTTAATGAACAGACGGACAGGTGTGAAATACCACTTTGTCTTGGTACTTGTCATGAATATTCGTTTAAAATATTTAAAAGTTGTTTAAGGACATAAGTGATAAAATAAACAGAGTTGTGGTAAGTGCATATTTCTTATGGGTGTTTTTTTCTGCTCCTCTATGTATATGTGATCTCTTTCTTCTCCTCACAGGTGTGGCGGAGCAGTTTGCTCTGGCTGAGGCAGCGATGAATGCCTGGTCATCCCACGATGTTGAAAATAAAGTTACAGGCAGTACAATTCCAGTTCAAGGTATTGACGACACTTATGATCTACTATAAAAATGTTTTTTAGTCCATATCGCATTTTGATTTAAACCTACTGACTAATTGATTTATTCATCCAAAATTTCATCCAAATTCAGTGTTATCTGTATAGTAACGTAATCTATTTTAGCTGGTCCATGTGAAAATACAGCTTTTCGGTTCTACTAGAAACACCTGTAAATGGTGATAGTCTTTTTAAAGTTCTCGCAACGTACTAGCAACTTCATCCCGATTTATAATATATGTATATTCACCTCCCTTGAGTAAAAGTAGCACAGTACATTCTGACCATCTGGTTCATCTCACGCTGTCACAGCTTGTATAAAAATACTGTTATTTCATTACAAGGTGATGATAGCCCTCGTGTGGTAAGCACAGAATAATGACAAATGGCCTGTTTAGCCAGATGCAAAAAAACCCAAAAACATTTTACTCTGGTACTGATGAGTCTTTTTAGCCAGGCGCGTGAATAAACGACTGCAAAACAGAAATGTCTGAATGTGTCTGGGACAAGATGACTCACGGATCGAGCAGATCAGAGCTCTATATTGAGTTTGGATTTAATGGGCTTATTCATTTATGCTATAATTTTCATTCTAGGAGATGTGTGCGCTTGAGCTCTTTTTAATTTCTGCTCTGACAAAGATGACGATGTCTTCACAGACCCCGAGGGCCTCTATCTTTCTCAGTTCCTGCTGGATGGAGGGAGTCTGGGTGTTCCTCAGCACCTGTACAGAATGCACATGGAAGCTGATGACACCAGCTCTCTGGCGCCTTCTCATCTTCCTCAGTCGCATTCCCCCAGTCGTTCTCATTCTCCGCTGGACGCACAACGTCCGTCGCAGGAGCAGAGGATCTCGCCGATGGAAGGGTCCGTAAGACACGCAGACAGCATCTCCCTGTCGGAGGACGAGGTTTTTTATAACTGAAATTTGGATGATGACAGTGGAAACGAAAAAGGAAAAGGTTTTTCATCTCTTCTTTGTGTTCGATGAGAAGCGTATGAGGTTACATCTGGGGTTATCGCTTTACCGTTAAAGTATGTAATAGCCACAGCTGAGCTCTTTGACAAGCAACGAGCGCAGGGATCATTGTACACACGGACATGCTATTTCCATATCACGTTGCCTTTTTGCAAATGAAGCGGTAATGATGATGGAGATTGGACTTTATGTTAACAGGGTCAGACCAATTACGTCTAGAATACGGTAAAAGGTCATTGCGCATCAATGAATCTAAAAATATCAATTGACAGAGGGGTGATCAAGACCGTCATGCCCCTTCACCTTCCACTGAATGTTTGTAGATATTTGCAGCAGCCTTTCACAAAAAAAAGCGGTGGTCTATTAGCACTATAGACTGAAGAAGAAAGAGCCAAAATAAAACACGCTTTCATCTACACAGACATTTTTCTGGTGCATTTCCACTAAGAATGGCTGAATGGGACTGCGGAGGTGAATAGGATTCTTTTGTGAGCACTCCGGAGGGTGAAAGTGACTTATGCCTTTGAGCAAAGCCTCGATCATTACTTGGGACAGTGAGGTGGAGATTTTAACGATTTTTCATATTGCTAAATATTTCCATGGAGATTTTGAGTATAAAACGTCTAACACAGCAAATGACTACATGTATCCTCAAAGCTGAAGTGTGTGATTTTTAATAGCCTCACCAAACAACTGCTTGACAAGTACAGTTTCTGCCCATTCCCATCATCTGCTATTGGTTAAAAAAAAGAAAACCTCACCCCAAACTCATGCCATTGGTCGAGCAAATGTCGCCACTTGGAATGCAATCCATCATGGCACCAGTGTTTACATATTTTTAGGAAACTGACCTACAGATAGCTTACTTGTTGCATAAAAAGATGATTTAATATTAATATTATGTAATAATATTTATTACTTTTAATATTTGTGAATATCTCTATTATTTGTATTGATAATATAAATTTTATTAAGATTGAATATGAGATCAAATTGACATAAAAATGGCTTAAAGTAAAAAATATTCAAAATATTAAGATAAAAATATTTAAAATATAATATAAAATATTCCTATGATTAAGATATAATTTGAGACATATACGCTTTAGCAATTAATTGAATAATTAATATGATCGTAATATTAACCTACAAATATACTTTTAAAAATGTTTTAAAATTTTTATTAATATTAAATATTAATAATATTCACACTACAGTGGAATATGAAATGACATCAAACTATAAATTGCTTAATTGTAGCAATTAAATCATTTATTAGTATTAATGTTACTAATATTAGCATTATTACAATTTTTAGTAATATTACACACATCAAAATAAAACAATGCACACTTCAGCTTTTTTGTTTGTTTGTTTGTTTGTTTGTTTGTTTTTAAGTTTGTGGTCACAGGTTCCACTGATTTATAAGTACACATATGTGTAGAACTGAAAAAAGTATTACCACACATAACTTTGAGTAACTTGCCTCCATATATTGTGTTAATGTCGTGTCAACCATTTTGTGCAGTCCTTTGTATGTAAAAAAAAAAAGAAAAAAGTATGATTTAATCTTTAAAAGATCTATTGCGACAGAAACCGCTTGCTAACAAGAAAATTCTTCTGTGTTCTTGCGCGTGTCTGAGACGAAAGAGCGAGAGCCGGAATAACAATCGTCTGCCTTTTCTCCGTAATTAGCCCTATTCACACTCCACTGACAAAGAAAGGTGATGGAAAGAAAGAGATAGTGAGGGATGTGGCTGAAGAGGGGAATGGGCGACGGAGGGGATTATAGTAAATGCAGAAGCAGGAGATGATGGGAGAGAAGGCTGCTGGGAGGTGGGATGGTCAAGTGTTATCATGCTCCAGGGTCTTTTAATAGAAGTTTACACTGTGTGATCCTCGTGTGGTGTCAGATAATGTGCGTGACTGCTTTGGTGCTCCAGGGGAGGATTTGAAGTAGGGTTTAATTGTGTTGATAGAGGCTCTGGGGCGGTGAGCAGAATTGAAATTGTGTTTGTAACTGGAATTCAATTTCAACACAATTTATTAAGGACCAATACACTGAATTTAAATGAATTCTTATAAAACCTTTTCTGAGAAAAAAGCACAAGGAATAATGAAAGAAAAGAACGGAATTGGGATGGCTGAGAAATTAAAAGATAGGCCATTTATTACTGAAGCCTTTGTTCTGTTCTTTTCTCCCAGCGTGAGGCTCATGAAGCTAACAAGCTGCATGAGGTTACAAACAGATACCTCATTTCATTCAAACTCTAGACATGTACATGGTATTATACATCCAGCCATGCAGCATGAAAGCAGAAGGGTATGACGGGACCTTGAATGTCTCCCTTTTGTTTTTCTGGTGTATGAAGTGTATGAATATATATTCTGTTTTATTAAATATTGGTGGAGGCACACAATTAGTGAAAAATAAATAATAAAAGAAGTTTGCTTTGCTTAAAAAACTGTGAAAATATAAAAGTGTTGAAGGGCAAATGTCCACCTGTCTTATATGATCTGATCTGTCCTATATCATAATAAAGGTGAATTTGAATTTTAAATTAAACCTTAAAATTAAGAGAGCTACATGGAGCTGATATAATACAGCTATCAAGACAGGGCAAAATATATATTTAGCTATATTTGGTATAGCAATGCTTCGAGCAACATTTATAAACATAAATGTGTTTAACCTTTAATTGCATTTTCCTGTTTTCAAGATGCAGAAAAAGGGATTTTGACACCTAAAATGTGACTCTGGACCGCAAAACCATCTGTAGCAATAGCCAATACATTGTATAAGTCAAAATTATAATTTTATTTTATGCAAAAGGCTATTAATTTAAGATCATGTTCCATGAATATATTTTGTAAAACTTTTTCTCAATAGTTATTTTATTTTTGCATCCTCAGATTTCAGTTTTTCATGTAGTTGTATTTCAGCCAAATACAGACTTGTTCTATCAGTCGAAAGCTTATTTATCCAGCGTTCAAATCTTAATTTCAAGAAATTCACTTAATGGTTTCGTGTTCCAAGATCGCAAATATTATGCTTCCACTAATGGAATAACTCATGACAAACTCACCCTGGTAAACAAGAGTTTTTTTGTCACATAAATCTACATTTAAAAAATATTTAAATCCACATTTTGAGGTAGATCAATAAATCCAAAATTTAACCCTACTGTAAATAAATACAGTATTTTACATTGGAGGAACTTCATCCCTGTTGTACCCTAATAAAATACTGCTTCAGTTCAAATCATTTATTTATTATTTCACTATAAATAATTATCCACATAATGATCTGAGCAAAATCACCAGCAGATGAACTGATTATCAAAATGGCTAGCTGTGTGGTTCTGATGCCAGAGCTAACGGTCCGTGCATCAGACTTCCTTCGCCATCTCTTCGATTATTTTCTTCATCTGAAAGAAAAATTAGGTGTCATAAGAACATCCACAACGTACCGTATAGTGAGTGTGAGCGGTGTATTCATCAGTATGTGGTTTGTGTATGGCTGTTTGTGTGTGTACATGTTTGTCCTTGTGCAGACTGCTCTTATCACCTCTTTCCATGTGATGACGCCACACAGCCGCCCACTCTCCGTTATAAACAGACGCTGCTCACCCGTGACACTCATGATGCAATGAGCCTGACAGAACACACACGAACACGCATTATGTCGAGGAACACCGGAAAAAAGCGCACACATAATGTGAAGCGAACCAGCTACCATTTATTCTCACCGCACCTGCTTTACAGTGCTTTCAGGAGTCAGATGTAGCCGAACAGGTTGAATAGCGCATACTTCCTCTAACTGTTTACATAAACCCTGCAAGAAAACAAGATTTAGTGACGATGAGAAGCAGATACATTAGGTGTCAGATTCTTGAGCCAAGAGGGTCACACATAAGATGTGTCTTCACAATAAGATTCCATTAAATAGATACTGTCTGAATAAATTTTTGGTTCGACTGTATCTAAAGTCAGCTGGGTTCAGAACAATAATGATCTGACTCTTTGTATTTGCAAAAACCCAGAAATAAACGCTGAGATGAGACGCAGTGTCACTGGATAAACGCTAAAACATAAAAGAACCAATTAAAAAGCAAAACCGTGGAATGCAAAAAAACCTTTTATCCTGTTTACAACTTCAAAAAGAAAGAAAGAAGAAGAAGCCCCTACTGAGAATCCAGTCTCTCAATTGAATTATTTAGAGTATTCTCTGAGTAACAATTCTTATTATGACTCAGCACATTATGGGTTCAATTACCTCATTTCTATGCTGACGCAGACACTCCTGCAGCTGTGATTTGTTGATTGTACCCAGGAAAATAGAGGAGTCTGGGAGACAAGAGAAAAAGTAAGTGACATGGCAAAGCCAGAGCCTCAGACTGTCAGTCTCCTTTCATTCAATAGCTCCATCATTATACTGTACTGGAGCATCGTCTCGAGGATGCGGTCTTGATTGTTTCTACTCAGCACGCAATCGTTTCACCTTCTGCCGCTTTTTGGCACACATTTCATTGACTTTCACTCTCTTCTGTCAAGTAACTAGGTGCCATTAAAGTCAAAGAGGTGCAATTGTGTCGTTGAGCTGGTGATATTCGTTAGACTCACCATGAGAATCCACCACAGGAAATACATTGTCTGCGCTGTCGTTTAGCATGTGCTTCAGACTCGCCAGTGTCTCTGTCCTCTCCAGAACAACTCCTGCTTGGATCACAAACTGCTTGATCTGAACACTGGCCAACCTGTAGGAGAGCGTTCGTGGTGAAAACGGTTAACAATCCGGCCTTGATGTCTCCCCTCGGAATCTTGTCATCGCAAGAAAAATGTAGTTTAATTTGAAGTCATAACACGGTGGAGCCTGAAGGCAGACGAGCAGACGGTTTACTCACTTTGGACAAGCCCGGATGAGAGATGGCAAGTGCGGGAGCTGTTTAATAAGGGATATGCCGTCGTAGAAAGATGGACGGTGCTTCGCACGAGCCACCGCGTTGGATACCAGCGTGGCAACCAGAGCGGGGACGGCGTGAGAGCACTGACCGGTCATTTCCAGAGCCAGCAGAGCAGGAGAGAGCGTGTGTGTCACAGCCCCAGAGAACGCAGCTGCTCCTGTACACACGTACGTGCACAGCAAAATATGGCCTCTTCAATATATTTAGACAGGCCTTATCATCTCTGTGAGGCTGCAGTGTTGATAATCCCCCGTCAGAAAGTTGACAGGATAATAAGTTTGTTTACCTGCTAGCGCATAGCCGCCCGGGTTTATCAAACTCTTTGTTGATGAGATTCCATCTGAGAGCAAATAGGCTGAGGCCTCGCCTACCAAACGGCCCACTGCAGCACCTAAAACAGACAGAGGTTTCAGTGGAGCTTCTTACAAATACCTTTTAGCCTTGATTCAATGAAAGCCGCATGAACTACAATTTAAAATGAATACACTATTACAACTACATTTTGCTGAGTACAACCGCTTGTAGACAGGATTTTATTTCATTTTGCTTTATTTGTTTAATTTATTAACACTTTAATATATTTTATTATGATTTATTATATTTGACTTATCTTTATTTTGTACATATTTTTATTTTCACATTTTTCAGAAAAGTATTTGGTACATTTTAGTATTTTTATTTTCAAAATTGTATTCACTTTTCCAAATATTGAATCATATTTTTGCTATATATTGATTTAATAATCATAATCATAATAATAGCTTATATATAAAAATAATAATTTGATTTGTTTCATGCTGTTTTATACGTTATCATGTTTATATTATACATTGTATTGCATTTTAATTATTAATATCAATAATTTTATATATTTGTTTGTTTGCATGTAGTATGATGTAAATCTCGTGGTATGATGGACTAATTACCTACCGTAAACAAATACTGGCATGAAATAGCCCGCAGGTAAAGGCAAGGTACAAGCCACAACCAACAGCCCAACCTTACAGAGAAATCATAAAATTAACTTCTGAGTTTTTTTAATCTCTTAATCGAGCCGCTTATAACCACAATAATAATTATCGATGCTTAATTGCTACTTTAAACTTAATACTCGTCTTATTTCACCTTTGCAGTAATGAAAAATCCTAGTGTTTGGAAGTAGCTCTTGCCAGGTGGGTTCCAAGCCTGCCAGAATGTTTTCTGAGGTTCAGGCAGGGCAGATGCATTCTGGGAAACAGTGTACCAGGAAGTGCCGTCTAACAGTGAAGTAAGCAGCTGCTTCATTGTGAGCTGTTAGAAAACAAGGAGAAATTGAAAGTAAATACATGTAAGTGAACAGTGAACATGAAGTCTCATACGCTGCCAGTATTCTAGAAATAGGTCTATCCTCACCTCAGCAGCTATGAAATGTCCCGCCGAGTGATAAAACGTAAAGCAGGCGAGGAGAAATGCCACTATGGCTGAGTAAAGAGACTTTCTAAGATTATGAATTCAAACAAGAGGCAGCTCTGGGTTAGATCATGACAAACATCTCCAGGCATCCAATCAAAAGACAAACATCTGCTGCCAACATACACTGGCGACCATGTTGCAAATCTAGGATTAAAAATCGAACGTAAACCTGGAAATAGCATATTTTATAAAGTTACACATCGCTATTTTGAACTGAATTCTATTAAAAGCAAATGCACACCAGAAGCACTAGTGGTCTTGTGCAATTAGAGCTCATCTACAAGAAAGAAAAAGGTCTATCAAATTGTACGCTATGATTTCCAGTTTACGGGAATGAATCTTTCATCTCACTCTGTTGCCAGAAGTCTGCTGATGGGTTTGTTTGTTTTGACAAAACGCAGAGCCCAGCGATGACAGAATAAATAAATGCAGCTGAGCATACTGCAGAACAGCCTGAATAAGAGGAAAACATAATCAGAACAATTACTGCTTCATGAATGCTAATAATATAACCCGACCCCTGAGGTAACAGATACGAGTAAGCAGAATTTAATATAAGTCTGTCCGTCACCACCGCGAGAACTTACCCAAGAAGAGCGAAAATAAATATTTCAAAGGGCTGGTAGGGAAGATCAGAAGAAAAGCTGGTTTTAAACAGGGCCTGGATGGTTTCTGTGGACATGCATCAAAGAAATATTCAATCACTTTTCTCATATATCCTTTTAAATGAAACCGGAGTACATTAATGTGGTGTGATATTTTCAGTTCAATCATATTTAAATCAAATTCATAGCGTCTCAAAAGACTGATCTGATGGCCTTGGAGCACTGTGGTGGATGAGATTAGTATGAAGACAGCAGAAGCATCCATTAGGGGGCGCTGTAGGTAGTGTAAACCTCTCACCTTGATCTCTGTTGCAGACAGAAAGCAGTCTGAAGGTGACTGCGCCGCAGGCCGCTGCAAAGAAGCAGGGACAATAATCTCTGACTGAATAATGAGTCCCCATCACTTCTATACTGAACAGAACACCTATGGCAGTGAAACAAAGGGTAAATATATAGGGAAAGGTCAACTGATAGACTGATTTGATACAGTATCGTGTTTGTTTGGCACTACAGGATAACACAATGATGTCAACTCACCGCTGACCGGAGCTCCAAAACAGCTCGCGACGCCCACCGCTGACGCCACAACCAACATTTCCCCTTTAGCCGCTCTCTGAATGAGCAAAAAGAGTCATTAGCATAAGTAGCCTTCTACACAATTTCGCATAATGGAAAATGCAAGTGGCCTGCGTGGTTCATGTATTTCAATGCTATTCAGCTACCTGTTTTCCACCACGGCAGGAAACATGCAGGCGACTCATGAACGCACCCACCATGACAGATAAATGGACAAATGGACCCTATTGAGATGATAAGTTGTACTGCTATAGGTCATTATATTCGGAAGGTCTATTTATCTATAAGCTCCACATCCTCATTTGCATGTAAGATAGGTTCTTACCACTTTGCCGAGAAACACTGTGCTGCCCGAAGCTAGTGTGCATATCAGGCCAAACTGTTTAGCGAAGAGATTGGAGAGGGACAGGTAATCTGGCATGTCCATGCCTAAGAGAATAGCCCTCGCCTCAGGAACACCAGAGCCTGAGGGGGTCAAACACATTATGCACCAGACAGCCCTTCTCAAGAAATACTTCTCATTTATGATTAAACATGTCTGTGTTTAATAATATCACCATAATCCAAAGCAAACCTTTGTTGCAGTTAATAATTCTTTGGCAGCAGAAGCATGCAGAACAGTTTTTTGAGCCAAATGGATTATATTTATACTATATATAGGCCTGTTTGTGTATAACATTTTGAAATCAGGTATACTTAGGGCTGCACGGTTGACAAATTTCATAATTGTAATTGCGATTAATAATTATGCTTAGCACAATTTACACTGAATGATGTTTATACCATTGTTTGAAGCAACTTCACGCCATATTTTTATATTTAAAAAATTAAAAGAAAAAAATAAGAGGAAAACTTAAAACTATCTATCTATTATCTATCTAATCTATCTATCTATATCTAATAAATCTATATCTATCTTCTATCTATCTATTTTTGTCACATTATATAGGCCTAACTGCAATGTAACATTTTTAATCTAGTGGATATATTAACATAAAATAATTATGGAAAATAAAACATAATAATAATAATTCATGTATTTCACAGTGTAGAGATGAATATCCAGCTGACCTGCGGAGAATGGGCAGATGCTGTGGGCAAAGCTGGTGGACAGAGCACAAAGACAAGCTGGGTAAAGCGTCCAGCAGAGGAACTGCAGCAGGTGGTGACCCTTCAGACAGCCGTATAGCCATTGGTGAGCTAATAAGAGAGACACGGACACGGGCTGGGGTTTACCAATGTGTGATAAAGGCAAGAGCGACCAAGGTCAGGTCTGTTTTTGAAAGACCTTGCCCCATTCAGCTGCTAGAAATGCTTCAGCGCTCAAACAGTTAACTGACCCACTTGCATCTGTATGTAAATTGTGTACAAATCATTTTTGAGTGACATGGTGGAACCGCTCACCATTCAACAGCTTGGCTACTGTCATATCCATGAAGAAGCTCATTAGAGCGGTGATGATCCCTAACAGGGCATAACAGTACCACTCCATGCTAGCAAAAGACACCAGGACCTTCTTCACATACAGCGCACACTCTGTCCAAATGTAAATAACATAAATTACAGCTGATAATTATGGGTTTACAACACTGATGTTTGATGAAGTGAGATCACCGATGACGGGGGAAAAGATCCACCTCACCTCTGATTCGTGAGCGGGACTCTTGCCATGGTTTGCATGAACGCACATTAGAGCCGATTAGCTTTTCCTCCACCTTATCTTGGTCTATCTTATCTTCATCTGCGCACTGTTCTTCATTTTCTTCAGGACATTTTACGTTTACACAGGTTTCATCCATTTTCTAAAATGCAACACGAGCTCTTCATTTTCAAAAGGATATATTTAATGAATGTTGGTGATCAAATGGTTGACTGAGATCAATAGTTTTTTTTCCATACTATGGAAGTCAACCGTCAACTGTTTGGTTACCAGCAATCTTCATTAATATATTCATTTTTTCTCAGCAGAAGAACACTTGAGGATGATACACATATACAAAAAGAGTCAAGTCAAGAGTCATTTGTTAACATATTTTTTGTTACCTCCTTATTTCATTTAGTTTAGTCTCATCTACTAATGAGAAAAGAGATACATATCGGAAAAATACTGCAAATGATTTAACCCAATGTAATTTGAAAACTAAAAAAATAACTTTAAAGAGAGCTCACCTTTTAGTCAGTTGACTCATTCCACATGAAAGACTGTTGAGGTCAGAATCAACTCTGGCATTACCAGATGTAGCTTGAAAGGAAAATTAAGCTTTAACTTATTTATGGTGCACGTCCTCTCCAGCTTGCCTCTGGGCAGCCACTGAATTGGAACAATGCGAAATTAAAGTTTCCTTTTTTGTTTTCTCTGAAATTCATTTTGATCTCACAAATGTCATTGAGACATTTGATGTCATCGTGGCCTTTTGAAACTTTTAATTAGGCAGTTAATGAAATGACCTGTGATGTGTTATGAATCTTTGTTGTCAAGGCCGAGAGAGCAGAAAGTGATAGAGCCCGACTGACCTTTAGAATTGTCATCAGGACTCTCATAACACTTGCACGCTTTAATGAGTCCTGGCGACATTTCTTAACAGGTGAAAAGAGAAGCACGAATTAGAAAGTGTACCAAGATCTTCTCACAAGTTGCAGAATTTAGAATGTGATTGCCCCCTTATATGGTCTCTGTTTGAACACTAATTCACATTGCATTAACCTTCGTTCAAGGTGAAAGCAATCACACACACACACACACACCCCACAAATTATTCACTTGATTCACTTGTGTCACACACCGTCCTTCATTTTCACTGAGCTTCTTTGTTTCACACAGAATTTCCAAATCACACAGTGCTGTGATGGAAATATATAATATTATCATTTCGCTATGCAACAGTGCATTGCATTAAGTATATTTCAGCGAATAAAAACAATAATGCATCATTTAGACCCTACATTTCACACAATCAGCATCTCAATGCCATCTTGTCCCTGAATGTATGAATATACGTATATTAATAATATATTTTCATTTGCCTATATACTGCAATATATGCATGGACCATGTACTGCTACAAATACATGTAATATATTCACATATTTATGTAAGTATATTTTTTATATTTTATTACATTATATTATATTTTACAACATATGAAAAGCAGTTATTGCTCATGTATTATTTAATGCATTGTAACATATTAATACAATATATTCTTCTGTATATTTTCAATAAGCCTATACATTGAATAATCTATTATTCATCAATGCATAAGAAATATACTTTCAGATTTCCTGCCCTCTGAAATTTATATTATAGTCACGTTGATCAGCACTAACTCAGACGATAAATTCATCTTTTCATACAAACGGCAAGATGCATTATTCATTTCCTTGTTGTTTACACACAAAGGCAAGCAATAAAGCCATTACTGTTACACATGCTCATATAATTTCACTATTGACTAATTTAGCTGAAGGCTCGCATGGGCTAATGCTTTAATTATGATGGAGCCACTTTCTTTGCACTCTTATCAACTTCAATTTCATGTCCTTTGGTTTTGGATTCATCTCTCTAAAGCTATCCCATAATTTGTGGCACAACCCTCACAGCAACTGCGCGACAAAAGTTTCAGCTTATATGAAATTTAAAACACCTTAATCATTTCGGAATTGTTTTTATCCCCACTGACAGATTGAATGTGTTACTCCTCGAGGAGTGACTGGAGCACAGGGGGAATATGTGTGAAATGTCACAATAATAATCCATCCCTCCCACCATGACTGATGAACGGCTACCCTCTGTCATTCTGCATTCTGTTCATTTTCCCTGTCAATTTCCATTCGTTTTTCTCAGATGGGTCCAGACGCCTGTGGTTTTTATAGAATCATGACAGCCTCAAATGCAAAAAAAAAGAAATACAAATATATATTGACTGAGACGTGTGGATGCAACCAGGCTATTTAAACGCATTTTCTTTCTCATCTCAGCCTTTATTATTGTATGATTTGTTTGGTACTATAATTTGAGACTCGGTTTTGTGTATTGTTTGTCGCTCTTGTACTTTTGTCCCTCAGTCCTAGCAAAACAAGCCGTTCACACTGAGCAACAATGATAATCCAATATTATGTAATGATCAGCAGCTGACAGAATCACAAACAGTGTAACACAACACAGACTCTCTCTCTCTTTCTCTGAGCTTCCATGTTTACATTGTCAGGGACCATGGATTTTTGAGTTTTTATTGTATGAACATTTTTTTCAACAGGCATACAGTACCAATAGTAATGTATGAACATGAACATGAGCAAAATCCTTGGCTTCTTAACCTTTGATTAAAGTTGCATAAATATCATATATGTTTCTGAAGGATAATGTGACACGAAAGACTGGATTCAAATAGAAAACTGCATCTTTTTACTGTATATTTGATAAAAGTGTTATAATATATTATATACATATTATAAGCAATTTTAAAACCAAAATTTGGCCCATGTATCTCCACAATCCCTTATGTTTATTCATGCTGTTACAAAAGTGTTCCCTGAGGGCTGTCCAATGACATCCATAAACTAGCTGAATACTTGGGAGGATATCAAGTGAACTTTCTGAAGTGAGCTCACACTAAGCCTGAGGACAAACTGTGCTAGTTGCGATTATACTGTTGACTGATTAAATGCTCTCTCTCGCTCTCTGTTTCTCTCTCCAGCACAGAATCAAATTAGAAGAGCTTCACTGGTGACACAGGCTCTAGGAGTTAACGTTTAAAGGTTTTTAGCTGGATTTAGGCAATGTGTGAAAGTCCTAAAGTGATAGGATATACTAAAGTGTGATTAGACGTGTCATTCTGGACAACACAGAGGTTAAAAAGAAATTAGAAAATATTTAATGCTTTAATTGCAGTTATGAACATCTAAAAATGACAGTTTACCCAACAACGACAATTGCGTCACATTTACTCACTTTTGTGTCATTCAAAACCTTCCTGGTCTCATGGCATAAACGTACCTTGGAGAACGTTTTAGCAAGACACGAAATACGCATCAACAAGTACATATCACTGCAGTTTCCAAAAGAAATGAACACTAGAGGCAGTAAAACTCAGACACCTCTTATTCCTTTTCACACAAATTTGAAAACAGATGCTTTTGATTGTTAGCATCACACATATCCAGCTTCATAGCTATGGGTTTTCATAAACTGTAGTTTTGTTCATTTTTGAGAAGAGAGGAGCTCTGATTTGAATCCTGTGTAACTATGGTTCGACAAAACAGTTCAAATCTGTGTAAAAGGAACAAATGGCTTGGTTGTATCAACAAATGTGGTTTTATTTCATTTTTGCATTTATTAACACTATCAAGTAGGTTTACGGTTGGATTTGGTGTAGGGCATATTTACAACATACTAGAGAATTAACTATTAGCAACAGTCCACATATATTTCAATTCTGAACCGCCACAATACACACCTATATCAATGAAATAAAAATGTGCCAGGGTTTGAACCAGTGTTTTATCGCTACTTAGTAGACTTTTCTCTTTGAAACTGTGGTGAGATGTGCAGTAAGGTGTTGCACAAAATGTGCACAGAGGTACATATTTTTTAATGAGACCAGGTTGTTTGAAACATGTTTGGCTTATCTTCTGCAGAACACAAAAGATGATGTTGTTAACCAAACAGTTACAAAATATCTAAAAATATTACCTTTTACCAATTACCATTAAACTGCATGTAAAAAATAAAACCACCAACTGTCTATTAATAGCAACTCTCCTCCGAAAACAAATGCCTCCTAATCCATTTTCCTAATGTCATCTGTCCCTCAACTTCACGCTCTCATCAACATTCCTTCCATCTTTCTGTTAACCCTCCGTCTGGACTTTCATTCCTCGACATTGTTGTTTATGCAGAGATGATGAACACCCTCAGGACATGTGTTGACTGTAATTTTCAGATTGACAGCTTCTGATGCCTCTTGCGAGAGTACGTTTGCAAATCACGGCAAATTGCTACGGATGGCAGGCTGAAGAGAAATGGATGGAGAGCACACACGGAGCGAGAGAGGAAGGGAAGGGCTATTTCAGGGAGCGAGTGTCTGGAATGCCAGCTGTTGACTCAACCCCCCGTTCTCTCCCTTCGTATCTCTCTCCCTTTCCTATCTTTGAGTCTTTGTCAGAGCCCCTTTCTCAACCTCAAGCCCTCATCACACAAAACTTTTCCGACCACAGAGCCCCTCTCCCTCACACGATAATTATAGCACACTGTCATCCCACAATTAACACACACACACACACATAGAAGTAACAACTCGCAGGCTAGACCCACCATATAAAAGACAGTCAGACAGACAAAAGCCATACCAGAGAGACACAGCTGATATAAAGAGTGAGAAAGGTTCTGAGGCTTGAGAGAGGATTCACGCAGTGTTTTGAATAAGGACAGCGCAAAACTACTTCATTTACACACTTAGTGCTCACTGTATCTCTTCAAAGCTCTGACTGGATATCGATTTGAAACCGTCTAAACACTAATGAGTGCGACCAACTCCTCTGCCTATCGATCGGAGCGCAGTTTCCACCAGACGTCCTCCTCATCTTCATCTTCAACCTCAACAAACCCATACATGGAGAAGAGCCGGGGACTCTTTGCAGAGGACTTTGGATCTTTCATGTGTCCAAAAGATGCTTTGGGATTTCCAAGTGAGTTATCAAGTCTGGTTCCATTTTTAATGGAAACGTACAGCCTAATATAAAATAAGCTATTTTATATTTAAAAAATGTTATTTGTATTGAGGCAGAATCAGAATTCATAGTTTATGTTCACATTCTAATTACATTTACTGTGAATACTGACTTTACAATGTGTCAACTACATGAGGCCTGAACATTTATTTATGGTATAAGAATTCCAGGATTGCATGAGACGTTGGACACTGTGTGGAATGTGTATGTGAAGACAGGTGTATTTCATATTCACAGCTGCATCCTTGTATGTGTAGATGTGTGTTTAAAACACAACAGAAGGGCACCTGGGGGGCAGAGAGAGGGTAACATAGGGAATGTTTTGGGCCAGAGCCAATGCGGTGACTTCATTGTTGGGAAATGACTTAACAGTGCAAGGGGCGGTCTGTTGCCGAGCATAATATATGGATATGAAGTGCTGGTTCATATTCACCAAAGCATATTTTCACACATCATTAGAAAGGGATATTAATTCACAGGAATGCCCATTTGTAACATAGCAGTGCTTGTGTAATGTAACTGAGAGTATGCATGAGATTTAATATGCTTGAGATTTAATGAACTCTCTGGCAGTCTTTTTAAACATAAATATTTTACGTTGTGATTTATTTAGAATTTTGTAAACCTGGGTGATTTTAACTGCACATTCTCTATGAATACACACACACACACACACACACACACACACACACACACACACAAAAACAGGGCAATATTTTGTACAAAGATTATTTTTTTTAAGAATTCTCTTTTGCTTGCCAAGCTTGCATTTATTTGATCCAAAATACAACAAAAGTGGTAATATTGTAAAATAGTTTGAATATATTTTAAAATATCATGTATTCCTGTGATTTCTAATCTTCATTACTCCAGTCACATGATCCTTAAGAAATATTTTTAGCTTTCTTTGAATGCATAGAAAGTTCAGAAAAGCATTTAGTATTCATTTAGCATTTTGCATTCATCGAAGAGTCCTGAAAAGTATACTCAACTCTTTTAAATATTGATCATTTTAAAAAAATCATTGAACAGCAAATCAGCATATTAATATTAATATTCTATTAAAGTTATGTTCTAATAATATAAAAATAAATTTACCTCTCATCCATAAGTCAGGAATACCCAATATATTATTACTTTAATTTAGTTTCTCTCACACAGAATGCATTTACATAAAGAATAAAGTTGTCTATGAAGTAAACAAAAAAAAAAATGAAGGTAGAAGCATAGACATGTAATTTTGATTTGATCTGACCCAATCCTATATGCTTGGCTGTATGTTATTTTATACTTCTGTTAATTATTCAGCAGACCATTAAGGTGTGGTAACATTAGTCCAGTTTGACCAACTTGATCCTGTTGTAATACGTGGTCAAATCTTTTGCCTTTACAAAATTACCGCTTGAGTGGACTCGTATTGAAACGACTGAATTTGCCCCTTGAAAAATTCACAATGTTATCTGCCTAGCAACAGCAGTGCAATGCTTAACAGTAATAGCCCAATCAATATTTAAAATCTCAAAAATCTGTTTTTATAAACAAAACTGATTAGCAAAAAAGATAGCACCAGTTGCATTTGTATGAAAGAAAAGAGAGCAAGCTGGCAGTGATATGTATTACTGAGAGTCATATAATATTAGATTTTATTTTTCCTTCAGACAGAACAGGGACAGTTGGAAACATCAAGACTCTGGGAGACACATACCAGTTCACAGTGGATGTCCGAGACTTCTCTCCTGAGGATGTGATAGTCACCACCTCAAACAATCAGATTGAAGTACATGCTGAAAAGGTAAACAGACGCAGGTCTCTGCATGATAGAAATCATTTTTCTGAATATTCATTCCCTCACGTATGTATTTTATTCAACAGCTTGCTACTGACGGAACAGTGATGAACACGTTTACTCATAAATGCCAGCTACCAGACGATGTAGACCCCACCTCGGTGAAGTCGAGTTTAGGGGCTGATGGGACACTCACTATTAAAGCACAGAGAAACACCGCAAAACTGGAGCACGCACAGACTTTCCGCACAGAGATTAAAATTTAGATCTTTCCTCTCCCGCTCTATCTGTTTTCCTGTGATAAATGACCTTGATAATAGTTACTTAGTCCTGCTTTGTCATTCCTCCATGACCTTCTCTCATTACTTCTCGTTAGACTTGGGTGGAATTTAATCCTGTCACATGTATTCAAAACATTTAAGACAAATGCACTGCTAACGTCAATTCCCTGCTAAATACGTATCACCTTACAGTGGGGTCCAAAATTGTGGAGACCCCAAAGAACATCTGTGATTCTAAATCCAATTTTAATCTGTAAAGAAACAGAGCATTTTAGGATTTTGAGAGTATAAAATAAAATGCATGTCTTTAAATAAATAAGAAGTGTCTCAAGTGTGCACTATTCTGTCACGCAATGTAATCTAATTTGTTAGGTTGATCACATGGTTGATCTCTTTCTGCAGATGCTCAGATGTTCTTGCTTCCATTAAAGCTCAAGATTATCTTTGAGTCATTTAAATCATGGTGGTAAACATGATCATCAGGCTTTATACAGATGTGTGAGGTTCATGTAGTTTGAGTGTTGTTGTCATGAAATCAACAAGAGGACAAACCAAATACCAAAATGTTAACTTTTCCCTAATAATATAATTTGAAATGCGTAAAAAAACATTTTAGTAGTAATTGTCCAAGACTTTTGGAGCTTGTTGTATGACAAACGACTAAAAGAGAAACCCATTAATTGAACTGATTCTTATTCTTATCAAAAGGTATATTTTCTAACTGTAAACCTGTGTCGTGTTGGGTGATCTAAAAATGATTCTAGAAGATAATAAAACCAGAACACCACTGATTAGTATTTTAACCTTTTGAGAGTCAATGATTTGGGTCTTGTCCTCTTCTATTACATTGGACATCATGAGCAAAGTGCTGAGTACTTCTTCTATAAATAGAGTTGGCTGTTATTATTCAAACTTATCATCTACTATTTTTGTGCTTTATGTCATCCATCAACCTGTCACATACAAATGTATGCAAATAAGCACCTGTTACACATATTAAGCCATTATTTCTTCACAGTTCTTTGGAAAACTACTAGTCTCAAAGCTTAATCAGCTGAAAATGCCCAAACCTCTTTAGAAACCAAAATGGGAGACCAGCTAAGACAAACAGCTGTTTTATGCCATGTTTTTCAGCAAGTGTGTATTATATGAACATTACATGAGTTTTAGGCCGATTAAAGATCTGCTTAGATTGTAAATTAGGAAAGAAATGACTTTAATAAGCTTAAATTATAAGTAAATCAAATTATCTAAATAAGAAAAGACATAGGCCTGCCATTTTTGCACTAAAGATTTCCCCATAGATTTGTACATATTATTTTTAACCATAACTTAATATGTAATGTGGTGTTTAAAATGCATTATTAACCTAACTGCGTATTTCCTCATCTGTATCATGATTAAATCAGTGTGTATTTAATAACAGCTAAAGGTCGCCGTCGTGTGGTCAAAAAAAAAAAAAAAAAAAAAAAAAAAAAAAAAAAAAGTTCGCGCATGCGCAGTTGAGCTTAACTGCCAGCCATTCGCTCGGCCATTATCAATCGATCAGAGAGCAGAAGATGGCGGCGCATCGAGGCTGAGCACTGAGATCGATCACCGAAACACTCGATTGGACGGATCAGCTGAAGTCGGGGGAAAGCTAAAAACTCGTCCGTTATATGAGGTAAAGAACGTCAAACAAGACGCAGTCTTCCGATCGTTTTTAGGATTACTCTCCAGCTAAATCTCTAAACGAACGCGCAGCTAAAATAAGGAAAGAAGAGGCAGGGTTATAGCCCGCCTCTGTTAGCGCCATCTTGATCCCGCAGCAGGGCCAGGCAAACTGAATTAATCCCGGAGCTGAGAAACAGAGAGAGAGGACTCATAATCAATCCGCAACATCGTCACACACACAGTCTTTTTGGGGAATTGCGCAGTTGGTCGTCTAATCACTTGTCAAATTTGCTTGCTAAAGCCAGACAATCAGACACCATTGTGCTCTACTCGTCTCGGGCTGATAATGATAGATTACATTTAAATGCTGGAAAAAATGTTCCGAGCGAGATCGAGATAAACGTTTCAGTATCGTACAGAAACACACACGGACTGCTACATATTGATGTTTGTTGATTTGAAGTAAAGTCTCTTGGATAATTAGTGGCTGGCAATGTACATGAAACGAATGATAATGAGAATAATGCACCATGGAAGGATATTTTTGTACTGTAGATTAGAAATGAGATTATTCGGTTGAAATGAGCACATATACATATAGTTCAAATACAAATACGGTATTTCAAAACGATTGACTACACAACTGTACCGTAAGAAGGGATATATACTTCTATTTATATAGAAAATACATCAATACAATTTTGATTAGAGCAACATCAGAAATAAGGATAAATCTTCAGTTTTAGTACTTACTGAGAAATAATTTGTCTGGGAAAAGTACGAAGAAGTTGAATCATGGCTATAATCATTATAGATACTGAGATAAATGGCAGGGTTATTGTAGTTAACTAAAAATAATACATATATAAAATAACTAAAACTTTAATTCCTTAATTTAGATAAAATATAAGAAAGAAAAATGTGAACCTTTTTCTCTATCTATGATATATATATATATATATATATATATATATATATATATATATATATATATATATATATATAAATATATATAATTGTTAAAATATACATTTTATAATAACATTTTAACTACAATTAATTATATGAATATATGAATGTGTTGGGGACCGTTTTGACCAGATGAAGGCCCTGGTATAATATAATTTATTTGCAAACTGGGTCGTTTTGATTTGTGAGCCTCAAATGAAATAACAACAACAGTCATTTCTTTTCTCATTTTTTATAGTCAGGATACTATTGCCTAAAGCACTGTAGTCCACTCCATCAGTTATGGACTTTCCTTGGCATAGCGGGAAGGTTCTTGGGCAGCTTAATGAACAACGTCAGTTGGGTCTTCTTTGTGACTGCACGTTTGTCGTGGATGGAGTAGACTTCAAGGCCCACAAGGCTGTGCTGGCAGCATGCAGTACTTACTTCCGCACACTCTTTTTGGACCAGAAAGATGTTGTTCATCTTGATATCAGCAATGCTGCAGGTAGGTTTGCATTCTTACAGTTAGTTTTGATGAAAGGGTTAGTCCAACGTAAAAATGTGATTATTGTGTTATTTCAAAATTTCTAATGAGCACAAAAGAAAATGTTTAAAGAATGTTGGAAACCAAAACACTAAAACATTTCTTAAAATATGTCGTTTTGAAATGACATGGGGCAAATAAACTGTTATGTTGATTGATGCCTTTGATCTTTTATGCTTAATTCTATGTAATTACATGTTAAAAATGTTTTTGTTCATTATTTTCTGGCTTATTAGGTTAAGTCTTTGTTTTTTTCAGGTCTTGAGCAGGTCCTTGAGTTTATGTACACTGCAAAGCTGACTTTAAACCCTCAGAACATAGAGGACGTTCTTGCTGTAGCTACTTTCCTTCAGATGCAGGAAATCGTCAATGCTTGTTCAGCTTTTCAGTCCTTGACTGTCCCTGCATCATCTAAACCTGGTTAGTGTTGAGTTTGCATTTTTATAAGTGATTAGTTGAAGATGGTACTGAAATTACAGGTCTCTCACATCTCCATTTCTCCTTTGTGTTTATGCAAAGTGGTAGCGACTGACCCGGTGGAGGAACAGCCGGGAACTGTGAGAAAAGAGGAGGATTTAAGTTCCCAGGAGGAACAGGAGACTCATTCAGTGACTCAGAACGCAGCTTCTGAAGAGAAGGAAGCGCCTGTACAGTCAGAGACAGCAGAAACCCAGAAAGCTGCAAGTGACACGACTGAGAAGCAAAACACAAAGACTTTGAGATCTGTCAGCAAAGCTGGTGGGCCATCTAAAACGAGACAGAAAAAGAGCGCTGTTGTGGATTCCAAGACTGAAACGGAGGAAGAAAGAGCCACAAAAGAGATTCCCCAATATGAAGATGATCCTTCTGATGCTGACTACACTCCTAGTTAGTGCCCTTTCCTTACTATTAATGCTTTTGTTAATGTTAACCGTCTTTTAAAACTGACACTTTACCACTCTTACAGAAATCTCTCAGAGGGCAGCAGCTAAACGGTCATATGTTAGCACAAGGAGGAGCAAGTCGAAATATGCAGCTGTTCACACATCCACAGAAGGTAATTTATAACTACTTTATTTTCTACTATGGTGTTCATATACCTCACATTTTTTGTTTAGGTTTTCATAAATGTTAACATTTTCACAAAAAGTTGACGACTCTGAGGAAAGCATGTCAAAAGCTGACAGCGTGGAGAACATGGTAGAAGAGGAGGATGTAGAGGAAGAAGGAGAAACAGATGAAGAGGAAGAAGCAGAAGACCAGATGGAGACACAGGATGATGAAGCATCAGGTTTGGATGGGAAGAAGTCAGCACTTGCGGCCGAGAGAACTGAGTCCAGAGCGTATGGCTCCATCACACACAAGTGTGAGGTGAGAGACTTTGTGATGCTTTTTGCTTATTGAAGTGGACACAACTATACACAGTGATTGAATTGAGCGGGGGATGCAATCCCCCTGGTCAAAAAAAGACAAAAAGCATCTCCTCTGTAAAACCAGCATCCTTCCTTACCATCCTCTTTGGATTTTTAAGTTTGTGTATTAAGTAAAACTTATCACGTGCATGAGATGTTAAAATTTAATTATTTATGACAATTCACATATTAAATAAGGGAGATTGGCAATTGTATTCAAATACATTCCCCTGACATATTGCCCTTATAATTCCAGCAATAAAACAAAGAAAATATCCATGTATGGGTATACTTTTCTGAATATCAGCACACGTGCACTAGCACTAATGTGCTATTCATTTTATAGTGCAGAGCAACACAGTGTTCTGTTCTCTGAGTGAATCTGTTTTTGAAAGAATCATGTGATCCAGTGATTCAGCCGTCCTTTCAGATGTGTCCCAATATGTATAGCCTACTAGTAATATCATATAGAATTTAAGATGGATAGTATGCACATTTGCACACAGGCACTTGTTTCCTCTGAATTAGCCATTTTGAATGAATCGTTTGATTTGAATGATTCAATAGATCATTCATTAAAACAGTGACTTGCTGTCACTTACTGGCAGTTTTGTTGCCATTTATTTATCCATGACAGACCTAAACCAGCCAAAAATATTCTTTATTTATCAATATTGCCAATAATTCCTTAATTCCTAACTTACAAATTTACATTGAAACAAAACCCTTTTAAAACCGAGTAAAAATAGTCCCCCCCTCCCTTCAACCACACCATCCTCCCTGAAATTTTTTTTACAGTTCAACCACTGAATATACATACATAAATACATACACAAACACACAATGGTATATATAATGGTAATCTGATTCTTGCAGGACTGTGGGAAGAAGTTTACACACACAGGAAACTTTAAACGTCACATGCGCATTCACACTGGTGAGAAGCCATTTAGTTGCAGAGACTGTAGTAAAGCCTTCTCAGACCCAGCTGCCTGCAAAGCGCATGAGAAAACACATAGGTGAGCATTTTAGAGTCTAATGCTCTTCCTCTACAGCTTCATATGACTTGTCAATTACGAGACGTATTATAAAAACTATTTCCACAAAAGCTTCAGTGTGCAAAAACATCCACGAAGTGCAGTTTTCCTCACACGGTATGTTTCTGATTCTCCAGTCCTCTGAAACCATATTGCTGTTCGACGTGCGGAAAGAGTTACCGGCAAATCAGTCTGCTAAACCTGCACAGGAAGCGACACACAGATGAGGCGCGATACAGCTGTGAGGACTGTGGGAAGCTCTTCACCACTTCTGGAAACCTGAAGCGGCATCAGTTGGTGCACAGCGGAGAAAAACCCTACCACTGTGACTACTGCGAACGGGCCTTTTCTGACCCCACCGCCAAGATGCGACATCTAGAGACCCACGACACAGACAAAGGTCACAAATGTCAGCACTGTGACAAGAAATTCAACCAGGTGAGGGATCTGTTGTCTTTATGAAAGTAATCAACATTAGACTAGTTTTGAAAGAAATAAATACTTTTAATCGGCATGGGCACACTGATCTATAGTGACCTAAATGCTGTTCTTTTTTTTAACTTCATATTCATCAGTGCAATCAAAATTTCCACATAAACGTTAACTAGCACAAATGTGTGTTAAGCAGCAAATCAGTATATTGGAATGATGGATCATGTGATCCTGAAGACAGGAGTAATGATGATGAAAATGTAGCTGTGCCATAATAGGAATAAATAACATTTTAAAATAGAAAATAGTTATTTTAAATTTTAATAATAATATTGCACCACATAACTGTTTTTACTGTATTGTTAATCAATAAATGCAGCCATTGTGGACATGAGACATCCTTTAAAAACATAAAAAATCTTTTGAACAATATGTATATTTACATAATAATTTTGTATAAATTTAATATAAATGAATAGCATTCTATATAGGACTGACTGTGTGTGTGCAGGGTGCGATTTGTCAAGAAAGCAGAGTGGGGGATAGCCTACTTTTGAAAACCTTTTTCTCCAGAGTAAGGTTAATTATAGCCTAACCTAATGTTAGTGTGAACTGTCAACAACGCACATGACAAATCTGTATTTTTAGGCAAGTCATTTGATTCAGAACGGGTATTCAAAGCTCATTTTGTGAATAATTTGATTCAAAACGAGACTTCATAGCGGTTTTCACAAATCACTGTATAATTCAAAATAAAAATAAAATAATTCAGCAGAGACAGGGATGCATAGATCTGAGTAAGTACTTCAAAAACTATAAATGCTACAAATTATAATTACAGTTATACATTTTTGTATATATATTTGCAAGGTTTATTCATATAATTGTAAGCAACAAGATGTTATCTATATTTTAAAAATATCATGCACACAAAATGTGTAAATTCTATATTATTGATATTAAATATTAGCCATTATAACCATAGGAGTCGCCTGACTTTTGAGCTTAAGGGGCAAAACCAAGCCAGTTGATTTGTCAGTCAGACTTTTAAATACATTTTAGCATTTCTGAAGTCACAATTTGTGTAGCATCAAAAGTGGTTTTACTGTGAACTTCAGCAAGTGCACGAGGTTACCATCGCAACCAGATACATTTTATTTTTTTTATTAGTTGGGAAACCTGAAAGCACATCTGAAGATCCACATTACAGATGGGCCACTTAAGTGTAAGGAGTGTGGGAAACAGTTCACCACCTCAGGTGAGATTTACACATTCAGACAAGATGTGGCAATATATACAGTGCCTTGCGAAAGTATTTATACCCCTTCATTCTTTTCACATTTTGTTATGTTGCTGTTAAACTGCTTTAAATAACATTTCTTTCACATCACTCTACATTCCATACACCATAATAGTACAGCAAAAAGCAGGTTTATAACATCTTAGTAATAAAATATAAGTATTCATACCCTAAATATTTAGCTGAAGCATCTTTACAGTCTCAAGTCTTTTTTGTTTGATGCGACAAGCTTTGCTCATCAGCAATTTGTCAATTATCTGCCACTCTTCTCTCTTCTTGACCCCTCAAGGTCTGAGGTTGGATGAGGCCAGATGCACATGTTCAGGTTTCTCCAGAAATATTTGATTGGGTTCAATCCCAGGCTGTGGCTGGGCCACTTAAGGTCATTCACAGAGTTATCTATAAGCCACTCTTGTTGTGTGCTTAGGGTCATGGTCCTGATGGAAGGTAATCCTACCCAGTCTGAGCTTCTGAATTCTCTGCACTAGGATTCCTTTAAAGCTATCTTTATATTTTGCTTCGCTGAGCGTTCCTTCTACTCTGATGAGTCCCTCATTTCCTGCCACTGAAAAACAGCCCCACAGCATTAGGCTGCTACAATCACGCTTTACTTTTGGGATGGTACTCTGCAGGTCATGAGCGAAGCTGGTTTCCTTCAAACATGATGCTTAGAATCGAGGTTAATCAGAACAGAGAATCTTGTGTCTCAGAGCCTGAGGGTCCTTTAGGTGCTTTTTTTGAAAATTCCAAGCGTGTTTTCATGTATCCTTCTATAGATTTCTACTATC
Source organism: Puntigrus tetrazona (assembly GCF_018831695.1). NCBI lineage: Eukaryota > Metazoa > Chordata > Actinopteri > Cypriniformes > Cyprinidae > Puntigrus > Puntigrus tetrazona. The sequence goes on along the minus strand of NC_056721.1, from coordinate 13,890,512 downwards.
TCCACTCATGATCATGAAGCTCTACTAGAGTAACCATCAGGTTTTTGGTCACTCCTCTAACCAAAGCCATTCTCCATCAGTTGCTCAGTTTGGCCAGGACGCTAGATGACCCTTCACTGAAACACAATTGTTTTTATTTGTTTGTTTTTTTTACTCTTCCACAGACTTGGCACAAACTTGTTTCTCAGTTCTTCAGTCAGTTTCTATTAACCTTAATGTATGGTTTTTGCTCTGATATACATTATCAGCTGTTAGACATTTTATTAAGACGCGCATGCCTTTCCAAATCATACCCATTCAATTGAGTGTAGTTACATCTACAAGCAATATGGACGGTCCTGATCTAAATTTCAACTGTCCCAGATAAGGGTATGATTACTTATGCAACAGAATCATTTGAGGTTTTTATTTTTAAAACATTTGCAAAGATGTTAAAAACCCGTCTTTTGGCGTACAGTTATGGTGTATGGATTTTTGTGGAAAAAAGTATTTTAAAATAAGTTTTTAACATAAAGCAGCAACATAAAATGTTAAAAAACCGGGTATGAATATTTCCACAAGGCACTGTATGTGCGTGAAGGAATTTTAATTGTGCCTTCATGGTCTGTTTTGCAGGCAACCTGAAGAGACACCTGCGTGTGCACAGCGGTGAGAAGCCTTTCATCTGTATGCACTGCCAGAGAGCGTTTGCTGACCCCGGGGCCTTGCAGAGACACGTGCGCATCCACACAGGTCTGAGCCGTTTCTCACACCCTCAGCCATCGTTACCTTTAAAGGTTTATTTGACTGTCTATGTCTTACTGTTTTAGGAGAAAAGCCCTGTTTGTGTCTGATTTGTGGAAAAGGCTTCACGCAAGCCAGTTCACTCATAGCTCATGTTCGCCAACACACTGGGGAGAAACCATATGTGTGTGACCGCTGCGGAAAAAGGTAACTGAGTAACTGCATTACGGATTTAGTTTAGATTCATTATGGCACCATATATAATAAAAGTGTATTTCGTCTATCACACCTCGAAGGTTTGTCCAGTCCAGCCAGCTGGCCAATCACATTCGTCATCATGACAATATCCGACCACACAAGTGCCACACTTGCAACAAAGCGTTTGTCAATGTGGGAGATCTCTCAAAACACATCATCATTCACACAGGTAAGATTTAACATTTTTAGATTTTTCTTGTGTATTTTTCTATTATGTTCTTCTAATGACTTTCTGTTTACAGGAGAGAAACCTTTCCTGTGCGATAAATGTGGCCGAGGATTCAACCGTGTGGACAATCTGCGCTCCCATGTGAAGACGGTGCACCAGGGGAAGGCGGGCATGAAGAGACTGGTGGTGGCCGAGGAGGACGAGGGAGAGGAGAAACTGCTGGCAGACTCCTCACCAGACCCAGAGCTCAACAATGAGGTCAACATCGTCACGGTCACTACAGATGACATTGTGACTTTAGCCACAGAGGCTCTTGCTGCCAGTGCTGTAGCACAGCTCACAGGTGAGAGAATATGACAAAACTGATGATTGCACCTCGTAAAAAGGTTATTCCTCAGTACTGAGGGAATATACTAAATCTGAAAGTGACCCTTGGATGCTCTGCTGATATTACTTGTTGTTGTTTTGTAGTTGTACCAGTGGCAACCTCTGTATCTGCAGATGAAACTGAAGCACTGAAAGCAGAGATCACCAAAGCAGTGGAGAAAGTACAAGAAGCAGGTGAGTAATACATAGTATTATAACTTATAATATTATAATATATAATATTAGAAGTTATTGTAATATAGTAATAATAATAATACAACATAAATATATTTATTATTATAAATAATAAGTAATGTATTTTTTTTATTATTTTAAGGTGTTGCTTTAATAACAAGTTACATGAACTAACACTAAATTTAAAATTATGTGTATAAGTAAAGGCTTGATAGAAGTGTCTTATACTCACCAAGTGTGCATTTACTGGATTAGACATAGAGTAAAACAATTACATTGTTAAATGTATTATTAGACATAATAATTTTAAACGTAATTTTATCCCATTAGTGTAACAACACACATTTCTTATTATGATCATTGTTGAAACCATTATGTTGCCTAATATTTTTGTGTTAGCTGTAAAAAAAAAGATGAATAGAAATGTTTTAATTAATAAAAGTATATTTTGTAATATTATAACGTAAGTGACTTTACTGTCACTATTGATCCATTTAAAGCATCCTTGCTGTATAAAATCTGACCAGTAGTGTGCATTTGAATTAATAAATTAATTAAATAAATTACACTTAATTAAAACAAGATTTTGTGACAAAAATCAGTTAATGGTTTGTTAATAGAAAGAATTGGATCTCAAAATAAACTATGAGCAATCTCACTGTATCACATTGACGCTTAAACATTGTGATGCTCTATTCCTTCAGATCCCAACACCCAGATCTTGTATGCATGTGACTCATGCGGTGACAAGTTCCTGGACGCCAGCTCCCTTGCCCAGCATGTGCGCATTCACACTGCCCAGGCCCTGGTCATGTTTCAGGCAGATTCTGACTTTTATCAGCAGTATGCAGGTGAAGGGACATGGCAAACCACCGAGCAGGTCATCCAGGGAGGCGAGCTCTTGTTCCGGACACGGGAGGAGGACAGTGAGGAAGGAGAAGGAACTCTAGCCCAGACAGAATCTCAAAGTGAGGGGGCAGAGGAGGAGACAAGTACGCAGGCAGAAACAGAGGAAGGGTCTAGAAAAGTCAAGTCTGAAAGCCAAGGACAGTGAAGAGTTTCTGACCTGAATCGATCCAAAGGATGGAGTTCAGACTGTCACAAAGTGTGCTATTTCTTAAATGCTATAATAAAACACACTCTACTAGATAGATGTCATATCTCAAACCACAGCACAATATGTACACAGCATATTAAAACTACGTTGTATAGAGTTCAGTTTAAATAAATATAACAAGAAACAAATGTGTAATTAAATATGAAAAAAACCCACCTAATTTGTATGCTGTATGTCAGACTTTTTAATGCTAGATTCTCCATGTATATGTCCTATTCTATATCATGTATTCTCTGTTACTGAAGCCAATTAAACATGCGACTGTCCTACAGGTTTCAGTTGTCCACAAATCAAATACAGTACTGAACTGTTATTTATTGATTCGTTAGTGTATTCTTTTGTTTGTGGAGTTCAATCATTTTCTATCCGAGCTTAATACTGCTTGCCATGAACATAAAAATGATTAAAGAGCTGATTTTATCTGTATGCTTATCACTCTCATGACGTGTAGAAACTGAAGAAACTCACAATAAACACTTTTAAATTGTCTGTTTCGGTACAACTCATTTAACTACTTTAGATGAGCGATGAGTGTGTTGCAAGCAAGGTTGTGTTTCATTGACAGAAAACTCTCATTGAAACTAGTACTGCAAGTGCCCCAGGTCATTTTGGTTAAATTCTGCTCTGTTGGAGTTTATTGAACAGATCATTTATTTTATATTATATACTTACAATAGTGACTTTTAGGCTACTTTCAAAATTTAGCAATTAGTTTGTTAATAAGTAGTTTTTGGTGTATTGTCTGTATCGTTGCTAGGAATGCATGGCTACTGTTTTTTTTACCCTAATGTGATAGAAACTTCTTTCACTGCACTGAGACTTCAAAATCCAATCAGTTTTGAAACAGCACTTAAGCCACATAACAAAGCTTTCTGTTGAACGCAGTTTGACATGGACAGCGGGTATCAGAGGGAAAGGTGCTTTGTAGTTTGAAAGTTTTGTTCAGTAATGGGCTTCCAGGGGCCGTAATGCACACTGCACTTTCATGTGGTGTTTTCAAGTCGCTGGCTAATTTATGACCAAACATCAGCTTCAAAACAGGTTTCAGTTGTTTCATAGCTCATGGAGCTTTAGAAATAAAAACAAAGAAAAGAACATGACCATACATAAAACATGTATGGATTTTGATAATCATTAATATTTATTATTTTTTCAAATGCAGTTTAGGAAACAAATTATAATCAGTATAATTGTGAAATACACTTATTATACTTACACAATTGAGTTTAACGTATTTTATTTGTATGTTTAACGCATTATTCAACAAATACATTCCGTTTTCTAAAAAAATAATTATAATACAGAGGCTAGTCCTCTGAAAAGCATATAGTTGTGTTGCACTGACCCCTGCTGGTCATAAAGGTTTAAGACAGTGGATAAAAAAAGATGTCTATATAAACACTAAAAGAGTGTGAACATTTTTTGCAAATGTATCTGTACAGATAATCGATTCACTAAAATAATTTAGATTAAAATGTAATTAAGGCTACAAATTACATTAAATTAAGAATTTACCTATTGAGGGCCGTGTCGTTGTAATAATATTCACGAGGCCATGAGGCAGCACGCGATTGGCTGACGCTCTGGGTCAGAGTTCACATCCGCGTTAGCGCTGACGTTGTCCAAAGGAGGAAAATGGCGATAGGCTGCTTGTCAATGAGGGATACCGCGACTCCTGCAACATTAACTTGCAAAAGACGAGGCGCTACGATGGCCTCAGCGTCGTCTGGTGGGTTCGGCAGAGGCGCCCTGTTTGTTTTATCCGTGGCGTGTATGTTGCAGGCGGTTTTAGGAGACGGAAAGACTCTCGTTCTGCTGGACAATCCCAACATCAGAGACACTCATTCAATCTTCTTCCGCAGTTTAGCAGGTGAGCTACACCTTATCTGATATTTTCTCACTAAAACGCTTTAAATTATTACGTTAGCCTTTAAGAATACGCTTAATGTGTTCATAGGGGCAGAAGATGCACTTTATAGTCTATGTTGATCTGATTGCACATGCGTACCTGCACAGACAGAGGAAGGTGTTGCATGATTCATTGTAAATATCCTAACTCACAATGACATCTTGTTCTCAGATCGTGGGTTTGACCTTACCTTCAAGACTGCTGATGATCCTGGGCTCTCATTGATCAAGTATGGACAGTTCCTTTATGACCATCTCATCATTTTCTCTCCATCAGTGGAAGGTCAGTCTTGTTACAGTGAACATAGATTTTATGTCATGCTGACATTTTTATGTTTGAATGTCCACGTTTGCATGTTTCCAATGGAACAGATTTTGGGGGCAACATAAATGTGGAGACCATTACAGCCTTCATTGATGGTGGAGGAAACGTTCTCGTTGCTGCCAGCTCCGACATTGGTGAGTGTTATATTTGTTTTGCATAAGTGCACACGTATTGGCATGATGGCATTTAGTAATATCACTATGACTTTGACTCTGTCAGGTGATCCTCTGAGAGAGCTAGGCAGTGAATGTGGGATTGAATTTGATGAGGAGAAAACTGGTGTTATTGACCACCATAACTATGATGTTTCAGATCCTGGCGAGGTAAGTGACTGGTGGAAGAAAAGGTACAGCTTCGAGAATATATGAAATGAAAGATTAAATATTTAAAGTTAACATGAAGTGAAAATTGATCCCATATTTGTTTACTTAAAGTTACAATGTAATAGAAGTAGCAATAAATCTTTTCTTCCTAATTATGTATAGTCAAGTGAAGCAGCGTATTGTAAAAGAAACAAATTCTTGGTTGAGCTATCCCTTTCATGTAAATAGGATTATATTAAAATTAACAAATAACAGAAGATGAACTTGACCTACTGATTTAAAATGAACTTCTGTTTCATGTTGAATCTATATTGTGTTTTACATTCCACTTCCATATCTGTACATGTATGTTCTGTAATTTCAAATCATTGTTTGAAGGCACTTACTTTCTAGTGATTATCGTCGATTTGATTACAGAGATGTCTCTGCCTTTTAATAACAAATTGTTCAATCTCGTCATTATAACATTCTTATCCTTGCATTCTCCTATTTGATGCTGTTCAGTGCTTTGATACAATCTGTATAGTTAAAAGCGCTATGTAAATAAAAGTGATTGATTGAAAGGGATTGAAGCTTGGACATGTGCGTTTAAGTTCTGTTGTTTTTTTTTTTTTATAGCACACCCTGATTGTTGCAGACGCAGATAATCTTCTTAAAGCCCCAACTATAGTTGGCAAGCCCACTGATAAACCAGTCCTGTTCAAAGGTGTTGGGTAAGTGGTCTTTTGATACCCTGATCTCTGCCTCTCTTACAAAAATGTACTGACTATCAAATTATGAGTCGTCTTGCTTTTTTCAGCATGGTGGCTGATCCAGATAACTCTCTGGTGCTGGATATTCTGACAGGATCCTCCACCTCTTATTCCTACTTCCCCGATCGCCCCATCACGCAGGTATATATTTTAAAGCTTTCAATGTGTTTTTGTTTAGTTTTTTGTTTAAATTAATAAAATTTCACCTCAATCTCTGTTTTGCTCATCAGTATCCTCATGCAGTTGGAAAGAACACCCTCCTGATCGCTGGTCTGCAGGCAAGAAACAATGCACGCGTGGTTTTCAGCGGGTCACTGCACTTTTTCAGTGACGCTTTCTTCAACTCCCCTGTGCAGAAGGCTGCCCCTGGGTCGAAGAGGTCTGTTATGTAACTGTATTCGGACATTAAAAGTGATCTTGGGTCGAAATGGATTCTTTTATGTTTGATCAACTGTGAAGTTTAAACTAACATTGACAAGAAGGATTGTTTTTATTAGTTTAGAGATGGTTTGATGCGGGATGTGTGTCTTCTTAGGTACGAGCAGACTGGTAACCAGGAGCTGGCTGAGGCCCTGTCCCGCTGGGTGTTTAAAGAGGCTGGTGTTCTGAGGGTTGGGGCTGTTACCCATCATCCAGTTGGAGAGAGCACCCCCCCTGCTGCCTACACCATCACTGACCTTGTGGTGAGATATGGCATATATCATTTCTATACGCATTTTAATTATTTAACAGTTAAGATGTGATTCGTGACTTCTGTCTTGGTTAGTTTTTTCGGCTTACTACCCCTGCTTGGATTGTCCCCACAGGAATACAGCATCGTGATTGAGATGTTGTCTGGAGGAAAGTGGGTGCCTTTTGATGGAGATGACATTCAGCTGGAATTTGTCAGAATCGATCCATTTGTTAGAACCTACCTCAAGAAAAATGGTGCGTTGTTATTATGTTCTGTTTAATTAGCATAAGTTTTCAAATGCATTCTACTGTTTTAAAGTTTGGGCTCAGTGTTCAGCAAGGATAAATTAAATTGCTGCAAAGTCATTTGTAATGTTACCAGCGAATTGTAATAAAAACAGCCTTTCTATAATCATATTCTAAAAAAAAAAAGGTAAAAAGAGTAATGGCTGTTGAAAACTTTTAACATTTTTGAATGGTAGTTTATGTAAATAACGATGCATGCCATTTAAAACATGTGACTGCTCGTTGCTTAGGTGGAAAATACAGTGTACAGTTCAAGCTTCCAGATGTGTATGGAGTTTTCCAGTTCAAAGTTGACTACAACAGACTTGGCTACACACACCTGTACTCTTCAACCCAGGTCAAATTCAGAATTGATTGTAAAACTTGCTTTTGCTCCAAAAATAGTGATTTTGCACAGATTCTTGGTGTATTTACTGATTCTTTTGTTATTCCACAGGTTTCTGTGCGCCCCTTGCAGCATACCCAGTACGAGCGCTTCATCCCCTCTGCCTTTCCATATTATGCCAGTGCCTTCTCTATGATGGCAGGACTCTTTGTTTTCAGCGTCGTCTTTCTGCATATGAGAGAAAAAGAGAAGTCTGATTAAAATAAGACTCAGTGAAGAGGAGTGCAAGAAAAAATAAAAGCAAAAATGTCTTCAGACCTCTGGTAGTCATGATGAATAGAGATCTGAAATATGTTGGTTTGGGCTGGTTTTGGTGAGTTGTGCCAGTACAATTAAAAGCAACATTTGTACATTTGTTTTGAAAGGGGGGTTGGGTGGTCTAACAAAAGATATGTTTTTGTTTACTGGTTTGCAATCTGGTAATTTATAGTGATTTAGGGCACACTTCATGTTTTATTTGTACAAAAGGCAACTTGAATTGGTTTTATGATACAGCATGCACTGATGTTTTGGCTCTTGCTATGAAATTTTTGTTTTGAAATCTACCATTTTGTAAAAAGAGGAATGGATTTTCAAAATGTGGTTGAAATACCTGAAGACAGTAAAGTTATGACATTCCACCACTACATTTTTTTTGTTCAGTTGCATCAAATTTTAAAGTGTCTTTTACTATTCGTTATGGTTTTGTTTCAAGTGGTTTAAACAATCTTTGAATGTTTCATAACGGACAGAGACTGAAATAAAATAAAAAAAAAATCTAGATAATCCTTTGAATAAAGGTATTGAACAGACAGGTTTCTTTAAGGCCAACTGCTACATGTACATTTAACTTAAAATAATAGTTATATATATATATATATATATATATATATATATATATATATATATATATATATATATATATATATGTGTGTGTGTGTGTGTGTGTGTGTTTATTTATTTATTATACTTTATTAACGCAAGAAAGAACAGCAATGCAGATTTTTTTCGCATGCGTTACAGATTCACTTCACATGCTTTTTCCTCAAACAAAGACGTGAGAATACGTGCTCGACGAATGACGTAGAATTAAACCGACACCACTTGTAGTCCTTACTTAGCCACTGGCTAGCAAGTTGTTTTCTTCAAACAGACAGCTGTTTAATGAATTAAAAACGAGGCGTGACAAATTTATAATTTACGCTGCAGAGTCAAGCTCGGAAGCATCCTTGAGTAATGTTAAGCGCAGAGCTTATGGCGGAAACCCATGGCGAATACACGGTTGGCCTACAAATTTACGTCATCACTAAACAACTCGTGGCCTGTGAACACAAGCGCGAGTCGAGAGCGCGCGTCAGCTGACATCCGCAGAGAGATCACAGGCAGACATGGATCAACTCAAAGTCAAAGACAGGATCCTCGAAAACATCTCTCTCTCCGTCAAGAAGGTAAGAAACCTCTATACATGCAGCGAGGGTATGTATCCGCCTTCTCTAGTTTATAATTTCAAGGATAGTTTAAGGTTTTTGCGGTTTACGCTATCAAGATAGTTGGGCCTCCCCCCTCCTGCTGTGTTTTGAAGACAAGCGCGTTGACATCTTAAGAAATAACATCAAGTGTTTCTTACAAATCCGAATTTAATTAGTACCAGGTTAGACAGACAGCTGTCAATGTACTACTTTCAGTTATTGCAGTTTGTATTGTGTGCTCATCGTTATTAATGTTTATCATAAAATAACATTCAAAAGTCATTTTATGCAGGCATGAGTGAAGCAAACAAGCCAACACCGTTTACTGCGTCATGGACACATCAAACAGTGACATGATGCCCCTGTAAACAAGTCCCGTTATCAAATGAGATCCTATAAATAGGACAAACAGATCTTACTACTTATTTTATGAGGCCATCCCAGGACATCCTGTCTTTGTGTAGTCTTTTTGTTCTGCAGTAACTTACTGAATCTTTACCGTTTGCAACACCATGATGCTTATTTTTATGTTTCTTGAGCTCTTCTGCTGAGCGTTATTCTGAAAATTAGCAGCTTGCACACCCTCGTTTGAAATCATTTGACTTTTTCAGGTTTTAGCTGATCAGGCGCTTGGCATTAGTACGTTCTCATGGTTTTGCAATGGACTTCCACACCAAAAAGCTCTGCTTTCATCAGTGAAGGCCGTTTTGAAAATGCATTTCTTACCAGAGGTTGTGTGTCTGGAATAAAAAGAATTGCTTGGAATGTCATGGCCGTGTGCACGCTAGAGATTTACTAAATAGGACATGCATTTTTCATTCACATTCAAGTCATTGCTTTTTGACAATTTTTCGACATTTAATCCACAGTTGCAGAGTTACTTTGCCGCCTGTGAGGATGAGACGCCAGCCATCAGGAATCACGACCGGGTTCTTCAGCGGCTTTGTGAACACCTGGATCATGCTCTGCTTTATGGGTTAGACAAACTGCACCAGAGCCTTTCCAAACCGAAGCTCTTATTAAGTAGACGTTTGTAAGCTTACCGATCTTCTCTTTTCTCTACGTCTTGAAGGCTGCAGGACATCTCATCGGGTTACTGGGTACTCGTGTTACACTTCACACGACGAGAGGCCGTACGTCAGATTGATGAGCTTCAGCACATAGCTACCAATCTTGGCAGAAGTGAGATCAAGCCTTTACCTCCTATGATGACTTGTTATAATTGTTTAAATGTACAGCACTGATATTCGAGCAAATATATTTATAATGTTGCAAAAATGTGTATTAAAAAAATCCACTTATCAAAGAATACCACAAACGTACAGTTAAGCAGCAACTGTTTTCAATATCGATGATAAGAAATGTTATTCGTGCATTTGTATCATGTGACACTGAAGACTGAAGTAATGGTTGTTGAAGAAATAAAATTGCCATCATAGGAATAAATTATATTTTCAAATGAAAAAATTATATACAAAAAACATTTAAAGTTGAGTATAAAAAGAACTATTTTTATGCTCGCTTTAAAAAAAAAAAAAAATTAAACATCTTGCTGACCCCAAACTTTTGAAATATATAAATATGAAGTGTTTGCAGGTGTATTCAGAACTTTTTCACATAGTTAACTGTGACTGTTATGCTGCTGTTCCTCAGGTCGTGCCTGGCTCTACTTGGCCCTCAGTGAAAGTTCTTTAGAAAGCTACCTCCGACTTTTTCAAGAGAATCAAGGACTGCTCCAGAAATACTATTACAAGTGAGTGACTTTGAAATAATACATGCTATTGTTCTTCTGTGGTTTCAGACCACAGGAAAAAAGCTTCCTCAAAGCAGTCATCTGATTTTTGTGATATGTGAAAGCGGTTCCTCCTTTACAGAAATGCACTGGTTTGCAGTCATGACCATCTCACTCTGTTTCTTACACTTGTCTCTGGGCTGGAATTCATTCGCTTTGACCTCGAATTGGTATGACTCTTCATTGATTTCTCCTGTCTAGAATTGTATGTCCTAGACCTGGTGTGTCTCATGCAGGACATATCATGTTATGCAGCTTAGTGCCCAACAACTGACTTTATGAGCTGTTTCAAAGATGAGAGAGTGCATTATTGAGGTTTTTTGTCTATCTTGCGTTCAGTGGTTCATTTTAAATCACTCTACAATGTGACAATTTATTTAAAAAATATTAACAAATAGATATTAATATCACGTTGTCTCTCAATGTAAGGCATGCAATGTTAGTGTAAGTATAAACCCACAATTGAAAATGGTATTATATAGAGTACTATATGCAATATACTCTTACCAAAGATATTTATATCAACCACTCACTTAAAATATAAAAATACTCTTCCATTACTACATTTTATACTATATTCTGTATCTTCCTTATCAGAAGATTTCTTTATTTCCACTGCCTAATCCTTGATTCTTTTTTGTTTGTGACAGGATGTGCCATATCTGGATGTTGCTCCTTACATGCCAGAATACTACAAACCCCAGAATCTTTTGGATTTTGAGGAGAGGTTGCCAAGCTCTGATAGCCTGTCTCTGCACTCTTTCACATCCCTCACCTCCACTAACCTTGAGTGGGACGACAGCGCTATTGCTCCATCCAGTGAAGGTGAGCTGCTTGGATTCATCCTCCATTTCTCTCTGTCTTTTAATATTCCAGCTTCTCTTTCTTATTTTCCCACTTTTATATATTTTACTTGATATAATGGCTTGTTTCCACCGAGCGGTGTCTAGCACAGTAAAACGTTCCAAAATGGTGGAGCTAAAAGTTGACTGCAGAACTTGACTAGAATTGTCACTTGACAAGGGACAAAGCTTCTTCTTCGCTCGTTCCACTCTGCTGTATTGGGCTTATTTACATCAGTGTGCGCAAATGCAAAAAATACATAGTGTATACTTTTATATTTTCACACAGAGTAGCTGTTTCACAATATGTTTTCTTGTCTTTTCTTATGGGTTTGTGAAACATCCATTTTTTTATATTACATTACTGTTGTTTCATCAATGTAGTTTTAAGAATTTTTTAGATAAGAATGTAGTTGTTTAAAACTCATCTGCGCTTACTACCTATTTAAGAACAAATTGCAATGCCGATTTCGAAGCTCCAGCCGATCTGCGGGTACTGACTGCTCATGAATCCACGAAAGCAGCCTTAGCTCAGCTAGTCCTTTCCACATTTGGTGCTGGCTCTAATGTCTCTAAACCTGCGATACAATTCAATTTGGTTATATTAAACGGATATTCATTGTCTTATGAATCTATTATTTGCTCCTGATCGTGTAGTTTTGGCTGAGCACAAAGTTATGTTGACTTTATATATTTATTTTGAACTTTACTGTAGTACAGCTCTGACTTTGTAGCATAGGTTTGACTGAATTGTTTGTTTTTGTTTTTGTATAAGTCTCTTATTGTTCATTAAAACTGGTGGTGCTTATTGCCGCACTTTATTGTTGATTGCTATTTTCCTGCATAAACCATGCCTATCAAGTAAGGGTACTGATGGCAGTGGAAAGAAACGCAAGCTGGATCAGGTTGTTCCGACCCGAATTGTACGGTACGGTATGGTACTGTACTTTACTGACTCGTCCCACTTTGTGGAATAGAGCCATAACATTATTCTGGACCAAGATGACCGTAATCTTTTGTTAAAGATTGTTTATCTAAAAGATGAGGCCTCTGAGCGTTCAGAAATCTCAGTGACCTTACTTGATCACACGTCAATGCTTTCATTTCATTCAATGACACCTTTCAGTGCTCATTATGTCACAGCGTCTCTTTTGGTTGTCAGTATGTATTAGTTCCTCATATGCCAAGTTTCACATTCACCTTATGTCTCTTTCAGTTTCTGTTCTTCTTTCATTCATTTCATCATTCTTTCTATTGATGATCTTATTTCTCCTTTTTTAGATTATGATTTTGGTGACATCTTCCCTGTGTTGCAGTCATTGCCAAGTGCAGACTGGGAAGGTGGGACATGGTTATTTCCCCCCTCCCCAATCTAACATCCGCAACCCCAGCCAATCCATTGGTACAAACCTACTAACCAGCATCGCATGGCCATTTCACTCAGCGCATGTTTGTTCTCATGCACAGAAGCTGCTATAGGCAGTGTGCTTGTGATGAGTTCATAGATGGGTTTTGGTGAATATGGTCTCTGTATTAGACTAAACACAACCAAACCCTCTGCTTTTGCAAGGTTTGCATGGGATGATACTAAAACATACGCAGTGCCTGAGGCAGCTGGAACTTGCTTTTTTTTTTGCGTGGTGGTGTGGCAGTTGGTTTGCATGTTTACTGCTTTTAAAGCTTTACATTCAGTGGCAAATATTCTTTACTTAATGTTTTTGAAACCATGGCTGTAATGATCAAATTTAAAATTTATACATTTATTTCTAAAAAATGGTCAGACTATTGAACAAGCTCATGATTCAAGCTCATGCTACTGCTTAAAATTTGATCACTAACATTTGTATAAAATAAAACCAATACTTTAATCAGCAAGAAAGCATTATTATGATTAACAGTGACAGATATTCAGAATGTTGCAGAAGGTTTCTATTTAAAAATATCTTTCTTTTCATTTTAGAATCTTTAAAAATTTTATGGTTTCCATAAAAATGTTAAGAAGCTGTTTTTAACATTTACAATAAATGACATTTTGAAATAATATTGAAATAGAAAACAGAAAGTTGTGGTAATTTTCCATTATATTACTGTTTTAATGTCTTTTTATTAAATAAAACCCGCCTTACTAAAGTCTTACCAATCCCAGACTTTTAAATGCTAGTATGCTATGATTGTATGGTATGTTTGGTATAACATTCTTAATGGTGATTTTTATTAATTAACTTAAAATTAATTCGACCCTGTAGGACAACTCTAGATCATATAAAAATCCTATTATGTATATTGCACTTCAGCTTTGTGGCAAAAAAATAAATAAAAAATTTCCAGACATGCATTACTAAACTAAATGCATGGAAACTGATGTTCAGATATTTAGAGGCAAATTTTGAGAAACTGAGATGCCATGTTTGTTAACATTTGACAGAACCGCTTATAATTGTTGTATGTCTGTGCATGTGTCATGATTCAGTATCTGGCAATACTTCTCTAATGATCTCCTAACACGTGCATGTCTAAGGAGTTTTCTCTTCTCGCTCGCGTTTTTTGACAGAGGGAGATTTGACCGATCCAGTCAGTGGTCCCCGCTCCTCAGGATCAGACCCTCAGACTGTTGTCAGTGATTGTGTTGTAGTGAGGGCCTCTGCAGGTACCATAAGAACCACATCTCTGTCACGAAGCCCTACATTTCGGCACAATCCCTTCAACGAGGACTCGGACACTAACACTTCAGCTGACGTCACCCCAGTGCACATGGCAAGCCGTCATGCTTCAACAACAGAGGATTCTGAGATCACCAACACTGAGCTGGAAGTCATTAGGTGTGTCTTGAGCATTAGATCTAATTGTGTAGGATTGTAGTATGTCTGCCCTGCATCCTGGAGGAAGTCCAGTTTAATTTAATTCGAATGACCATCTGTGGAAAAAGATACTACTTGGTACCTCTAATTGACCCTCCAGCTCCACTTAAATATAACGTTCTTGTTGATTATTTTACAATGACATAATGCTAAATAGTTTTAACATTTGATAGCTTAATTTATTTTTCTGTTTTTTTTTTTTTTTTTTTTTTTTTTGTGCTACAGAATGGCAAGGCGCAGAAGGCCTGGTAAGAAACGACGGGGAAGAGGGTCGACAGACTCTGTGAGCAGCGAACAGAATGTCATCTCTTCAGAAATGGCTGACACTGAGGAATGTCTTAAGATTGTAGTTGAGAGAGACATTGTAGTTGATAACATTAATATAGACAGTCGGGGTTCTCTGGAGGGGTCTAATGGTCCTGGCTCAGAGTCTGTGAGGAATGGGAGACCAGAAGGAGAAGATGAAGACCCGGAGGCAGGGCTGAGGCTTCCTGAAATGACGGACACTTCTATGGACAGTGTGGGCGAACCGCTGCGTGACGTCATGGATAGGCTGAACGGCTCTCTGGATGGGAAGCCCTGGCAGCGGAGTGAAGGTGAGGAGGGAGAGGATGGTACTTCCACTAGTCATGATGGACCACCCCATCAGCGGCCCTTTCGAGAGGACTCGGGCGGTGAACCTCCGGACCCAAGTCGTAGCTTCCTGCAGGCCCCCCTCCCACCTGCGGACTTCTACTGCTTTACCTCCCAGAGTCCAGACCCTGCTGCCTCGAGTGGTGGGCACAATGACTTTGCAGGGAATGGCGAGTCGCAGGATGTTCCTGTTGGCGATGAAGATGAGGGAGAAGCAGAGAGACCAGCTACAGGGCAGGATCCCTCCATCCCCGTAGAGACGTCAGCTCAGGAACTGAGTAAAGAAGAAAAGCAGCAGGAGGAAGAAAAAGACTATGCAGTACAATGCTCCCATGCTGCAGAGTTTAAGTAAGATTGTAAACTGATTGTAATCGGTGACTAATTCTATCTCTGTTGACACAATATGTGATTTATTATGAGGTTAAGGTATTTGTTTTCTTGTTTTTTGTTGTACAGGGTGGATAACAATCACCTTTTGCTGCTCATGATTCACGTTTTCAGGGAGAATGAAGAACAGCTCTTTAAGGTCTGTTTAATTTAACATCATGGAATGAATAAACTTGTATTTACATTGTGTCTATGCAGCAGCGTAAAAGTACATACCAAACTCCTATTTGCTCATTTATGTTTTTAAATTTTAAAATGTAATTCATTCCTGTGATGCAGTGACAGATATTCAAATGAAATGTAAACCTGTATTGTAAACTGCTGCTATCCTATTGATTGATTTGCATCCTATTGCGTTGTACGTTGCTTTCAGATGGTGAGAATGAGCACAGGCCATATGGAAGGAGATTTGCAGCCTCTGTATCTGCTGTTGACGGACTGCTACATTTACCTCTTGCGAAAAGGTCAGTAAACCTGCAGTGGAAGAGCATGGCATTGTTTATACATCTGCAAGAGTGCTTGCTTGCATTATTTGTTGTGTCTCATTTATTTTTAGGGGCAGCGGAGAAGCCTTATAGTGTTGAGGAGGCGGTGTCTTATAACGAGCTAGACTACATCTCTGTGAGTAAACACCCTGAAGCATAAATGATCAGTTTGACATGCTGCAGAATGATTAGAGCCCTTGTTTGTGCCTTAGGTTGGACTTCACCAGCAGACTATCACTCTGGTGTGCACTAACAGAAGACGGCAGTTCCTTTTGGACACAGCCGACTCATCTCTGACCGTGTACGTTTTTTAAATTAAAGCGTATCCCCATGAGGTTGATTTAGCATGCATTTCTTTGAAGAGGATCTGTTCATGTTCTCTCCTCAGCTGGTTTCTGACTGTGCTGAAGGCGGCCTTGGAAAATGGCTGTAGGGAGCCTCCCTACCCCTCTGTTCTCACTGACGCCACCATGGAGAAACTGGCTCTTTCTAAGTTTGTATGCCAAGAGACTCAGTGTGAGGTAAATGGGGGAGATCTATCACCCTAAATAATTCATGAGAGTCTGGCAGGCAGTGGCTCACTTTGAAAATCTTGGCTCTTTATGCTGACTCTTTCTAAAATGCATTTACAATTAAATCATTTATAATGATCATACAGTTTAGACCAGTGGATCTCAACCACAGGCCCTCAGCAAACTTCCAAGGGGGACGCAGATTGATTTAAAAGTAATGGATTATAATTAATGCAATTGATATTATGTTAATACACTAAAATAATTTTATATGAAAGTATGATTATAATTTTAAAATTTGTAACTCGTATAACATTTTTTATAATTTTAGACTGATGATTTTAAAGCAGACACAGTGCTTACACAATTATTTTTATATAGTTGTAGATGTTTATAACTGGCTGGAAGACCTACTAAGAGAGCATTGTAATAATCCAGCCTAAACAAAACCAGAGTTTGAACAAGGAGTTGTGTATCATGTTCTGAAAAAAAGAGCTTGATTTTCCTATTGTTGTATAAAGTAAATCTGTCTTGTTGACCTTGTGCAGTTATCTGAGATGAGCATCCGCCTGTATTCTCTGGTTCACTGGGAGGACCCAATGGATGCAGCAGTAGCTTCACCAACATCTCCGTCCTGCGCCAGAGGATCCAGTAGCACTAAAGAGGGGGCACTGTTGTACCGTGCTGGGAGCACTTATTTGGGGAAGGAAGTATGGAAAAGCTGTTACTTGGTTCTCAGGTATAAAAAGGTTTGGTGCTTTTAAGCTTCAACAGAGTTTCTGCAAGCTGTTCATGTGTCCTGAATCGAAATCTCCTGCTCTGCAGCAACGGCATCCTGTATCAGTATGCAGAGAGAACAGATGTTACACCTTTGATGTCTGTTACTATGGGGTAAGCTGTTGTTCCAGTTCATAGATTTCACCTTTAAAAACTTTTTTCAATATGAAAGATGCCCACTTATGAGCATTTACTGTATATCTGCAAGTTATTTTATTGTGTTTTATTTTGAAGGGGAGGGCACTGTGGTGGTTGCAGGCGCTCAAACAGCTCAGAGAAGCCTCATGCTTTTCAAGTGATTCTAACAGAACATCCTCCATTAGAGCTCAGTGCAGAAAACGAACTGGAGATGGCAGAATGGATGCAGCTGCTCTGCCAGTCTGTTTCTAAAGGGGTGAGTTGCAATTACACACACATACACAAGAATTTTTTTGCAAGTTTTTGCTAAGCACTTTAAGACAAGATCTCTGCTGTTTTTGGCAAGTGTGATTTAAATTTCACACTTTTTATTTAAACCTTTTTTTTTTTGGACTTGGTGCATTTAGGCAAAACGTGTGAGACTGCTTTTCAAATGCTTGCAGAGTCACCACATGAAAATGTGGTGTTGTTCCTCATCAGTTCCAGACATGCCATTTGCATTTTATGGCCGACATTTTAGCTCTTCCTTCCAGCAACTAGCATGAACTCCTCTAGACTGTAAAGTGGGGCAGAAAAATTTAAACAATGTTTGACTAGTGCATTCCAGCTTAAAGTGGATGCTGTAGATGTTTTCTTAGTACAGGAACGTTCCCCAGATGTTGACTGCTATTGTGTATTTTTATTTCTCAGATTATTCCACAGGGAGTAGCTCCTGCACCCTGTATTCCGTGTTGCCTTGTACTCACAGACAGGAAGTTGCTCACATGTCACCAGGATTGCCAGACCATTTTTTTCCGTTCTCTAGGAGGAGCTGATCTGAACGATGTGACAGCTGTTTGTCTGGAAGAGGATAAAGAATACTGTGTCATTGTAAGAGTTCATTCAGATTGTTGTGCTTCAGGAAATGGATGTTTGTTGTTGTTTGTTTATTTATTTATTTATTTTTTTTTAACTGCACTAATTCCCCTTTATGTCTGCAGGAATTTGCAGAGGATCGTGCTCAGTTTCTCCCCCCATGGGTTTTGTATTTCAGCGGATGTGAGGAGCGGGATCGGCTACTAGCAGAATTAAGTCAAGCTTGGGCTGTTGTTTACCAGGCAAGAAAACACAAAAATCTATTTTTTTAATTACATCTGTAGATTAATATTTAAGCCAGAGCGTTCCATATCCAATCTTTTTTTCCCTCGTCTCAAGAAATATGTGTCCACACAAAATCAATCAGTATACACGCCAGACCAGCATATGGCACTATAATTCTGCCACAGAGATGCACTTAAAACTGACAAGAAGATTTGAAACTTTTGATAATATAAAAAAAACAATTGTTCTGTTTTTGTTGCCATTAAATGAAGTAGTGGTGTCTGACTAGGGGCGAGACGTGGGCTAATCACATCGTCTTTTCAGAAAATATACAGATTGCCTGGTTAATCCACCCTGAGACTTTATTTAAAAATTTTTTTTTTTTTTTTTTTTTTTGTTTTTGTTTTCCCCAAAATGCTGAAATGCCTATACGATACAAAATGTGTACGTATACAGCTAAGCACTTCTTTTCAACAGGGTTTTAGCATATGAGGCTCTTCCTGCTTATTTTTTGTACTTGAGTTCAACTGTAATTTTAATGATTTTTTGACATTTTTTTGAAAGGAGTCAGATGCTTTTGTTCAACTGTATTCTCATACTGCAATTCTAATAAGTTTAATGTGTATTTAAATAAAAAATTCAGCAAAGATGTATTAAATTGATTGAAATTGACAGTAAAATATTTATAAAAAATATATATAATTGATATAAAAATTATTTGAATTAATCAAATATTCTAGCAAAAAATTCTCAAAAATGATTAGCAACACTTTTAGGTAGCACTTTTATTTTGCAGTCCTTTCCTTATGTACAATTTTTTTTACTCATGCATTTACTTCTTATAGTTATTATAATAACTATGTACTGACCCTGAGCCTGCCCCTAAACCTAACCCTACCCTTCGTAAGAACGGTCTTAGCTAGGTATGCTGAAAGTACACATATTGTAAAAGTGCAGCCCTGAAATTAATGCTAAATGGTTGCTAAAAACTGAATGACACTGCTGTTTTACTGTATTCTTAATCAAATAAATAATTATTTAATTGATTTACAACATGAATTTCTTTACGTGTGTCTAGGTAAGCCTCCCTCGTAAGCCGGTGTCTGACCCGTCGGTACAGAAGAGGTGTAGGGAAGCTCTGGAGCTGATGAAGAGTGCGTGGCAGAGGAGTGACAGCCTACACAGAGGTCGAGCGGAGAGAGAACCGTGGTGCTGACGACCCTTTCATCACCGCAGGCTCACCGGCCAACCTACTGTTTATGTAGGTACAAGCAGACTCTGTGAGCTCTCCTGACCAGAGACGATATTGAAAAAACATGGGCTCATATGATATTTATCTACAGATAATGAGGCCTGACTTTGTTTACACTTGCCTTGCACAAATATTTAAGGAGTAATGATTAAGGCTTTGGCTTTTACAAGTGGAAGTCCGCAACAGGAAATCAAAAAGACAGGTCTAGCAGTTCTCTTGTATTACACGTGATCAGACAATGCAGAGTGTAAATACATAGTGTAATAACTCAAAAGCTTTTTTTTTTTAAAAAAAACAAAACAAAAACCTTTTACTCCTTGTACAAAGTCTATGGACAGATACTGTAAATGCCTGTACTATGTAAAGAGGTACAAACTGCTTTGTGAGCACTTGCGAAAGAGAATTTTAGTTATGTTTACACCTTTGGTATTAGCTGGCTGCTTTGTTAATTATTTGAAAGTAATGGTTTGCATGGCAGCTTGGCACAGACACTCAAAACACACACACACACACACACACGCACAGAGAAAATGGGAAATTGGTCCAGGTTTAATTTAGACATCTAATATCAGTCAGCACTTCTAACAGTGATGGTACGGTACCAGCTTGTAATCACTGCTGTTATATTAGACTGAAATCATTTGTTAGGATCAGATGGCATTGAGATACTGTAATAGGGATGTACAATTCTAAAATATCATTACTAACTAAAATCACAGTTTAGAAGTGAAGGAGCTGATTACAGCAGAATTGCACAAGGTTCAGAATTGCACATTGATCGTTTTGTTTTCTTTTTTCTTTTTTTAATTGGCATTAAAATGATTTCTGATCATGCATAAGCATTCACAAGTCAACTTTTTTTTCTTTTTCTAGTCAATTGTTTAAGGTCCTCTTAGCAATTTTTATTATTTTTGTTGTTCTTGGTGTGTGTGTGTGTGTGTGTGTGTGTGTGTTGTTTTTTTTTTTATTATTTTTTGTTTTGTTTTTTTAACTCTGATCAGCTGTGTTTTAACTCAAATATCAAATCCATTCCCAGTCCCTTACTCAGTGGTATAATGTACCATATCCAGCGATACACTGTAAAGTAGTTTTAAGAATGTAGAGTGGTTTTAAAGAAGGCGGACTTGAGTAATGTGGATCTGTGACAGACTGTGATAAATGGAAGCGGAATCTCAGGTATGTCGAAGTTTGTTCCAGTCAACAGTGATTTTAAACGATACATTGCTGGACAATGATGGAAGTTGTTTGTTAAATGTGGTTTTTATTTTTTGTTTTTAATTTTTGTTTCTTAATGGGAGTGGCCTACAGTAGTCCATTATGTTGTTCTAACACTAATGTCTCAGATACACTAAATGCTGCATGTACATTTTGGAAGATGGCATAACATGATAACAAATATGAATAAAAATGACTTTTTTTAAATGGTGAAGGTATGAATGATTACATTGACATTGACATTAAAAGGGGGAAAACTTGTGCTCATTAACAATCCTTTTAAAACTAGAATATTGGCTACCAGAAACTGTTTGTTTACCAACATTTTTTAAAATAAATTATTTCGTGTTAAACAGAAGAATCAGGTTTGGAACAAATAAGCAAATGATGATATATGAAAATGGGTGAAATGTTCCTTAAATATCTACTTAATAGATGAACTAGCATTGCACATTAGAACTGATTTGTTCTGTTTTAGTCTGACTAAAGTCCTCTTGTAGCTCATGTTTTTCATATGCAGAAACATTTTATCACACTTTATAGACTAAACATCCTAAATAGGTTTGTTTACAATATGAAGGTATCCAAAATTCTAGCATGTTTCACGTAATTCTTTCCTCAACCTCTTTTTAAGGAAACCCTAAATATCTAGTGCTACTTTCCATGCATTTACAGAAACATTTAGTGAGGCATGCATTTAGAGATTTCATTCTGTACAATTTGGACCCACATTTCCAGTTATGTTCTTGCTTTCCTCTATAATATATGTGGTGGTGGATTTCTGCAGCCAAGTTGCGTTGTTGCTTTTCCAGTTGCAGTGCTTCCTTGTCTCTTTACTCTGTACTCAATGGACAGAAGGTGCTCAAACCCTCTCTCACTTTAACTACCCAACCCCTTGTTTTTATTTCTCTCCCCTCTCTGTCCGCACTGCCGCAGTAACATCAAAATATTAACGCACCACAGAGATTGGGGGGATGGGATGGGATGGGATGGGGGACATATTATGGAAAAAGGATCACATGGTACATACAGAGATTATTTGTGCCAATCATTTGTGCTCTAAATGTCTCACAAAGCTCTTGCATATGAATAGTGAGAAATATGAGCTATTTGTGGCTCTCAGCCAAGCATGCAGCTTTTAAGACTGACCCAGAAGTCTGCAAATACAATTCAAATGGCTAATAGCAGCCATAAATTGCTGTTAAGTGTTAATGATTAGCGCAATATATATACACAATGAAAATAATGGCAATGCAATGTAAAGCAGTATTCCTCTCGGACCAGGCCAATTCCTAACTTTCAGACGGCAATGTTTTCTTTTGCAAATCCCTGGCAATCCCACATTTAACATCTTTGAACTGCGATGGTCAGTCCTTCATTCCAATAAATTGTGCATCTTTAGGCAGTAAGATTTATGCTCCTCCTAAAACACAATTCAGTGCATTTAGTCTATACTCAGTGCATTCATGTGGAATCCTAATGCATTAAAAATTTGATCATCACTTCAGATGAATAATGTCTAGCTGTGTATGACACTGCATTTTCCATCTGTCTTTAACAGGAAACAGGATATATGCGTTCTTGTCGTAAAGTGTATTTACATGTGTTTTTCCTTGCTGAAGATGAAAGGATTGGCTCGTATGCCAGAGGATTTACGGTAAGTGTCCCTCTTGAGTGCTGAGGAGACTGAGGGATGCAGTGAATGAGAGAGAGAGAGAGAGGGAGTGCAGAGATGCTGCAGACCCACTTCTGCCCTTGTTTTGTCTCATCCTCTTATAGAGGCACTTAGTGCATTTCCTCCGTCTCCTCTCTTGCAGCTCTTCTTTAGGGGGGAGGGGTGCACTTACACTTTTATCTCAGATTTAATATATGTGCATAATTTATTGGACCGCTGGTGTTCTGCAGGAGTGCCTGAACTGGACCGTGGGACTGTGTACACAGATCTGTTGTACCGTGGCTCTGAATGCGAGTTAAATGAACTGATCTCTTCTAGCTCCACCTCAGTGTCTGATTCTGTCCGTTTCTGAGAATCATGCTGAAGAAGAGGAACCCTGAGGTCCTGATGGACCGGGAGGTTCTGCTGGATCTGGACAACAGCGGCGAGACTCATGGTCCAGACAGTTATGGAAGCCTGCAAAATGGGGGCTTCATCCCTCCAAGATATGTGAGTGTACTGATGTGCGTTGTATGGTATTATGCATACTTTATGAGAGAGATTCGTTCATCAAAATGAGTTCTAGTTGCTGTGTGTAATAGTATTGTTTAACTTCGTTGTGCTATGTGATAAAATTGCTGTCTAATTAGCACATGACTTGGTATGGTCATGGTAGTTTATGTTAATACAGTATTTAGCTTTATTTATAAAGGATTTATTGATTATATTTTTGCTAATGGGTTTTATCCTTTTTTGAAATTGTTTATTACCTGTCTTATTTCAATAAAACCTAGTATAGTTGTCATTTTTCAGATTGTCTTTTACAACAGTTAGCTCCCAACTTTGGATTTGATTGGCTGAGCAGAAGTCCTACTGCAGGACTTGTACATTATATCACTTGTCAGTGTTTGTGTATTCTAGAGGAACTGTCAGTCTGTGCGTAGTGGTGATTTTTCCATCGACTCTTTCTACAGGTTACATCATTGCACCAGTAGGTGGTAACAAGTGACAGCTTTTATTAACGAGTCATTTAAATCATTCACTCAACCTGTTTCTTCAAAAACACTGATTCATTTTATTCTTTTCACATTACACAACCGTTTATCATCACTGATGTTATTTCAGAACACACTTTATATTGATGGTCAATTCAACAATAAGTCGAAATATATAAAGCTCAAACCAATAAATCAATAATTCTAATTTTTCTCTCAACAGTTAATGGAGTTTTAACAGATACATTTTTTATTTGATTACATTTTTTAATTGAGTTATGATCGCTATTGCAATTTTACGCAAAATATTTATCTGGTAATGCCACCCGCCATGTGATTTTCTTCTCAGTGAAAGAAATAGATCACTCCAAAAAACAAACAAAAATAAAAACAACTACATTATTTGCTGAACATTTTCTCACCCTCTGGATTCTACTGGATTTAAAGAAAAATAAAAAAACACGGCCCTAAGCTGGCTGAACTAAGAACTGGTGGAAGAGTTATTTTGATTTAATTGACTTTTTTTTTATCCAGAAACAAACAGTTAAAATGATTCAAATGATTTGTTTCTTACAAACAAACAGCTTTTTAAATTTACAAGATATAGTTGATGGACCAGAGTCATGCAAATTAATTATTAGTCATGGATTATTGTTAGGTTTTTATCAGCTGTTTGAATTCTCATTCTGACGGCACCCATTCACTGCAAGGGATCCATTGGTGAGCAGTGAATGCTTAGTTGGTCTTATGGTAAATTTTCAGACATTTTGTGAGAACTATCCCTATGTGGTATTTTGCTGGCGAAAGCCTTAAATCAGATCACAGGTATGACTTTTCAAGAGAATTTGTACCTAATACTATTTTTACTAACACAGAAAAAATTATAGAAAAACAGCTTCTTTTGGTTTTGTGATGCTGAAATATATTCATGTTGTAATAACAGTTGAATACTGCGGCTAATGATAAGGATGATGACCCCATATATGTCCAATGTGAGCGGACCTCAAGCCCACCTATTCACACCTCAGGCAACTACTTCAGAGACGGCCAAACGAAAATAGGTAATGGTTTGATGAAAACGATACTAATGTGCCAACTGCCTTGCTGCCCAAGTAGTCCTATTAAGCCAGTTCCTTCTCTCCTCAGACTTTGTTCTAGTGTGGGAGGTGAAGGTGCGTCGCAAGCGTCGAAGTCGAGGACAGCCGCAAGGAGAGGGCACAGAGGAGGCAGTGGAAGCAGCACAAGAGGAGACCAGGTCAGAAAGAAGAAAAGCTCAGCTGGCCCGATGGAGGGACAAATTCATCCAAAACCTCCAGTGTGCTGGGCTGTTGATGGAAAAGGTTAAGCTCTGGGTCATTTTCTGAGTGCGGTACCATTTATAGCATTTACCGCTTTGTTTGTAATGGTTTTCTCTTTATTATCAGGAGGAATCATCCAGCGTGAAAAAGAGTATACACTATCTGAAGCTCCATGCTCCATGGGATGTGTTGGTATACTACGCTGAGGAGTTATGTCTTAGAGCACCCCTGCAGGTCAGAGCCATGTTCACCATCCCACTTCAAGTACAGAGGGCTCAAAATAACAATAGAACCAAGTGAAGTGAGCACTGAAATGAGTTGTGTATTTTTTTTTTTAAAGGCACAGCCGCACCCAGACTTCAACACTTCTGCTCGAGTTCTTCAGAAGCTCTGGGTGCCGAACATCATGAAAGACTCTGTCCCCAACCGTCCTGTGGACTATTACACATGTGCCTTCCGCAAGTCCAAAATGGAAAAGTTAGGCTTTTTTTTTTTTTTTGCTAGAAATATACAAATCATCATCTGTTTGCAGAAACGGATTACACAGATTAAACAGCCGTTTACTTTGACTTTCAGGTTTCTGGGCTCAGATGACCGTGAAAGCTACTTCACGAACACACAAAGACACCGCATCGTGAGTGTGCACTAAACAGCCTTGAGAAAAGCAGAATTGGGTGTCGCATAGTTGCAGTAGTGTAACAAATGATTACATGCACTAACATTCAAAGGTTTGGGGTCAGTAAGAATTTTTGCTCAACGAGGCTGCATGCATTTGATTCAAATAATGCTTTTTCTTATTTAATTTTCTTTTTAAATGTAGATTTCTTAAAAAAAAAACCTTACTGACTTAAAGCTTTGAATGGTAGTGTTTATGATGGAATGGGTCTGTGATAATTGCTTGCACCTGTGCTCATGGCAGGTGTATGAAATCTTAGCAAGGACTGTGTATGGCAGGAGGAAGCGTGCAGAAGTTGGAGTCGCTCGTCTTCTGAATGAGGGGGCTTTTACGGGTGCATTCCCTCTGCATGAGGTTAGACGCAAGACACCATATACTGCAATGCACTTAAAACATGTGTGATTAAAACGTGATACATTGTCAACGTTTTTCTGTTTTAAGGGCCCTTTTGAGCTTCCAGGTTGTGACATGCAGCCTAATCAGTTGAACAAGAGGCAGGTGCTATACCACTATTGGTCCAACTGGTTAAAATGGTATAAGTACCAGCCTCTAGATCACATCCGTGAATACTTTGGAGAGAAGATTGCACTTTATTTTGCATGGTTGGGTGAGTAGGCACCATAGATCTTATTCATGTTTGCATATGCGTAATGCATATTACAGGTGTATATTTTATTCTGTATTATTTTATTTTTATATATTTGTTATTAATACAGTCTCATATTTGTATATCGGCATTGCTAGTGTCATAAACAAGTACTGTAAATATATTTCCAATTACAATAACCATTAATAACTAAATTGTGCTGTTCACAGGATTTTACACAGCCTGGCTTTTGCCTGCTGCATTGGTTGGGACATGCGTCTTTGTTTCGGGTATTTTGACAATGGGATCCAATACTCCAGCGTAAGTATCTCCCTTGTTATCTTTTGCTACACTGAAATTCTTTCTGCTCAATGTGACTCACACATCTATTGCTCTTCTAAGCTACTGCTATCAGAAATGCTGTCATATCATAGGCTTTATGACCTCTATTTGTTACTATAGCAACTGTTGACAGTGTGTACTTGAAGGACTTATAGCGATGAGTTAAAAATATTTACTGCAGTTTAAACCTCAGA
Organism: Puntigrus tetrazona; assembly: GCF_018831695.1. Taxonomy (NCBI): domain Eukaryota; kingdom Metazoa; phylum Chordata; class Actinopteri; order Cypriniformes; family Cyprinidae; genus Puntigrus; species Puntigrus tetrazona. The sequence goes on along the minus strand of NC_056721.1, from coordinate 13,863,849 downwards.
ATAAGTAAAATAATGAGAATCAGAGAGTGTAAAGCAAAGCATTTTATGTGTACTTATGTCCTAGAAGCATTAATTTGTACATTTTGTTTCCTTGGTTTATTGATCTTAACTTAAAACTATACTATTGCTTCTAGCAACCTTTCTTCTGTTTGATCAACACATTTACACCATTGTTGCCTGTTTTCGTTTGCCATCTGCAGGAAGGAAATCTGTGAGAGTGCAGGACTTTATCTAATGTGTCCTCTGTGTGAAACATGTAAACCCTGGAATATGTCAGACATCTGTCCCATGGCCAAGGTAATCAATTGGGTTGAGTATTGTTGGTGTGGGAAAGACGCAATGTTGTAGCATTCGATATGATTGCATACAGTAGTTTATGAAAATCCGTGGTGGGAAGTGTTGAATCCTGGAGGGCCAGTGTCCCTGCAGAGGTTTGCTCCAACAATAATCAAACACTCCTGAACCAGCTAATCAAGGTCTTCAGGATGCAGTTAGGTATATTTTATGCAGGGTTTTTCAGGTTTGGAGCTAAACTCTGCAGGAGAGTGGCCCTCCAGGATCGATGTTCCCCACCCCTCTATTAAATAGATAAAAAGTGATAGTAAAGACTTGTATTGTTTTAAATAAATGCATTTTTCTTCCTTTTTTTACTTTTTAATTATCAAACAATCAAAGAAAAAAGTATTTCAGGTTCCAAAAATATTCAACACAGTTTCAACACTGATCATGTGACGCTGAAGACTGGAGTAGTTGCAGATGAAAACTCTCTAAATATTTAAAAGTAAATTAAAATAGCAAACCAATATTAGAATTGTAATAATTGTTTTTATATTTTTAACCCCTTAGCCGTCATTTACATTTTTGAACACAGACATTACAGTGCACTGTCCAAACATTCATTTTTATAATTCATGAATGAAAACATTTTGAAATTAGATTTTTCATGTACCTTTCCATGGTAATGCAATGTCTGATTTTTAAATGAGTTTCAAAAAATGACTTTTGAGAATTTCAGTTTTTACGTGATATATTTTTTAAAACAGCTGGTTGATCTCAACTCTCCTGTAGGTGGGCTATCTGTTTGATCATCCCGGCACCGTCTTCTTCAGTGTGTTCATGTCTTTGTGGGCTGTCACATTCCTGGAGTACTGGAAACGCAAGAACGCCACTCTCGCTCACCACTGGGACTGCATGGATTTCCAAGAAGAGGAGGTTTGACGTTTTGTTTTTGGTTACTGGAATTTTTTTTGCCCCTTTCACAGCAGAAAAACTCTATAAGGCAATACCCTTATGAAGCAAACATTTAGAATTAGGATGTTTAGATATTTTTACCTAAAGCTGCAGTCACTTTGTCGCCATCTATGTTTAAAAACGTGTTATTATAGTTCCTTGCGGAATTATATCCCATTCGTGGCTTGTATTCCAGCGCGACTCATATCATTTCATATAATGCTTTCTGGATTACAATCCGCCATCAAAATGATTTTTTGACATTTAATTATTCCAGCTGCTGTAAGAGTAGTATTACAAACTACTTTATCGAATATTGATTTTATATCATTTTTAATCAAAAATTTACAGACTGCAGCTTTGACAACAATTTTATATATATAATTTTTTTTTTTTGTGTGTGTGAGCAGGAACCACCACGTCCTGAATTTGTTGCCATGGCCCCTGCAATGGAGGAAAACCCAGTGACAGGAGTAAAGGAACCATACTTTCCTGAAAAGGCCCGGATTTCACGGATGCTGACCGGCTCTATGGTCATTGTTATAATGGTGAGATCCACTTGAGTTATCAGAGGTTTAATAGAGCTACAAAATTTTAATTGGCCAGTTGGTGGGGAGATAATATGCCATAATTGTAACCATAATTGGTTCCTTTTTCTCTCAACTTGTTTTCCAAGCTGTGTGTAGTGATGATCTTCTTGGTGACAGTGATCATTTACCGCAGTATAGTGAGTGTAATGATGTTTGAAACTGGGAGTTCTGTTCTGCGTACTCAGGTGGGCACCCCATCGATCTGCATTAAATTAAAATATGAGATAACTTACTGTACTGCACCATTTCATTAATCTCTTCTGCACCTGCAGTAGCTCTTGAACTCTGAATCCACTTCGCACACACATTTTTCCTTCTAGGCTGGGAATATTGCCAATATCTCCAGCACTTTGGTGAACCTGGCTTTGATCTTGCTGATGGGACAGGTCTACACAGCCCTGGCAGAACAGCTCACTAAATGGGGTAGATTTTCTGCACACATCGGACCCCATAAAACAACACATTCCCAGGGTTTTAAATCAAATCAGGCCAGTGTTGCCATTTTGTGTGGTTCAGGGTAATGAACCTGCCCATCCACACTTGCTTTGAGGATCAATAAGCCATTAGGACTCTAGTCCTTAGTCCTGCTTTCTGTGGCAGTTACAATAAAGCTTTGAGACACATACTTGACATCAAATAAGTCTAATTTATCTTGTTTCCCCAAATAAAGCTCTTCCTGAAACATTTTTCCCTATAGAAATGCACAGAACACAGACACAATATGAAGATGCCTTTACATTCAAAGTCTTCATCTTCCAGTTTGTCAACTTTTACTCTTCGCCCTTCTATGTAGCATTTTTCAAGGGCAGGTAACCTTTTAAATAAACCTACCAGAATAAAGCAATCTTTTTAATGCCATCATTTTCCAGATCAAAGCTTTTAGTGCACTTTTATTGCAGATTTGTGGGCTATCCTGGTCATTATGGCACGCTGTTCGGGATGCGGAATGAGGATGTGAGTGCTTTGCCTTCAGTTTTATGATTACAGATTAGTGGTCATTACTCAACAATATTTTGTAAGAACGTTTGCAAATCAGAGTCATATATTCCAACCAGCCTTGTAATAAAGGCAAATCATCCATAGCAGGTTGCACTGTATTTGTTGCTTTTTCAAAACAATAGCAGATTACAACTTGGAAAGACATTTGGTGTCAGTAATATTTATTAAGAAAATAATACCTTTATTTAGCAAGGCATTACATTATGCAAAAGTTAGTCATTTGCTGTTCATTTGAACTTTTTTAATTCATCTTCATCTATAACAAGAAATGTTTCCTGAGCACCGAATCAGCCTCTTAGAATGATTTCTGAAGGATCATTTGATCTTGAGTAGTTTGCGAGTGTTTTAAATTACAATATTTCTCAAAATAGTTTTTTTTTATAAAATTCTTTTTTATATATATAAAAATACAGCCTCTATGAGCATATGAGATTTATTGAAAAGAATATTAATGATTGTGCGTGTGTGGTTGCAGTGTGGACCAGGAGGTTGTCTGATAGAACTGGCTGAGCAGCTCTGCATCATCATGGTGGGAAAACAACTCATCAACAACATTCAGGAGTTTGTCATCCCGTACGTTTCTCCCTCAGAGCCCGACTAGCATATCTATTGGAGCTGCAAATAAAACCCTATTGTACCATAGAACCATAGAAGACTTCACGGTAGAAGACTTAAGTCTCAACACTGCAGAATCGAAATGATTTCATTTGGTCTTCTGAGAAAAGCAAGTCAGCAGTGTAGGTCAGCGCTGCAGGGTTGGCACAGTAATCATCTGTGGAGGTGTATGTGTGGGTCAGTTCTAGCCTGCATTGTGGAAAACATACTGAATAATTAATAAACATTCTAAGGAACATCTTGAACTGCAAAACGTTTCTGTTAGAGTTAGATTTATGGGTGTAGGATAGAAAATATAATTTTATTTTTTAAAACAACAAGCCCCTACAATCACAGATGGGCTGTGTGTTTTCCTGCAGCAACAAATGCATAAATGTGAGCTAGCAGTTTTTAATGATTGATTTGTATATCGATTCATCTGCAGATACCACTGTAGGGTGCAATGAGCAGACAGATGACTGTAGCACTGCCAATACTGCAGCATGTCTCTCCTCTAAGGCGGCAGTCCTAGCGGTTTAGCAGAATAAATGTCACACAGGAGAAGCTTTTAGCGCTCCCTTATCAATAATGCATCACCAGAGCCAAACTCAGGCAAAACCGGATCTTCCAAATGGGCAGAGTTCTATTTTAGACTTAGAAATAGCCTCAGAAGAGCCATCATCGTCATCATCAACAGAACGGCGTATTTATTGCTTTGGTTGTCTCATTCTTTCCCTCTTTCCGCTTTTCAGTAAAATCAAGGCTTGGAGACAAAAACGGGCTTTAT